>NC_029794.2:8633345-8636343 GCF_000816755.2 Arachis ipaensis | reverse complement strand
TTTTTTTGTGATTTTCATGCAAAATTTTATGGGTTGCTTATTTATCATTTTATAATATAATGTTTGTGGTACTTAATTATTGTTCTTATTATATATAATTTATTTCTTAGCTTGGTATTGATAAGAATTTATTTATATTTTTATGTAGGACTTAATTTTTGTTAATTAATTTGGAATGAACATGGAGTACTTGTTTGAAGAGTATGAAAAAGAACAACATGAAGAATTAAAATTACTTTCCATTATAAAAGAAGAAACGGATGAAATTGAAAATATTTCTGCATTAATTGGTCAATATATAGTCAATTATCTGTGCAAAAAACTATGCAGAACTAGTAAACAAACAAGTTATTTATGGGTACAAAAAATTTTATGTGGCCATGGCATTCGTTGTTATGAAATGTTTCGGATGGAAAAACATGTTTTTTTCAATTTTGTGATGAATTAGTTGAACAAGGATTAAAATGTACAAGACAAATGGGAGTTCAGAAAATGGTTGCAATGTTCTTAAATACGATTGGTCATGGAGTGGGTAATAGGATGATAGAAGAAAGGTTTCAACATTCTAGAGAGACAGTAAATAGACATTTTCATGAGGTATTGGTTGCTTGCTTGAGATTATCTATTAAATATATTAAGCCATCGGATTCTAAGTTTCAGAATGTTCATAGCAAAATAAAAAATGACCAACTATATTGATGGTACTCATATCCCAGTGATCAACCCAAATTTATTAGAAGAAAAGGATATCCAACACAAAATATAATGGCTATATGTGATTGGGACATGTGCTTTATTTTTGCTTTACCTGGATGGGAAGGCACTGCGCATGATACTCGTGTATTTGATAATGCTATTATAATTCCTACCATGAATTTTTCGCATCCTCCTCTAGGTTAATTTTTATCATTTTCTTACAAATAAGCTATACTTACTTGGTTATCATGTAACTAATTTTATTCCTCATTAGGTAAATATTATTTGGTAGATGCCGGTTATCCAACACCGAAAGGATATATTGGTCCATATAAATGTGAGCGCTATCATCTTGCAGATTTTAGACGTTCTTCTAGATTTACAAATCATAATGAAGTATTTAATTATTATCACTCAAGCTTAAAATGCACAATAGAAAGGACTTTTGGAGTGTGGAAAAATAAATTTGTTATCTTGCGACACATGCCCAAGTTCAAAATTGAAACTCAAGTGCAGATAGTGTGTGCAACAATGACTATTCATAATTTTATTAGAAAACATTCTGAAACAGATACTGAGTTTAATCAATATGACACATGCAAACATTGTTGATGGAGAAGATAATAGTTATGTTGGTGAAAGCTCAGATCAAACTCTAACTATTAACTCTTCTGCGAAAATGGACCGTGTTCGAGACTCAATTAGGGATCAAATTATTAATCATATGCAGTAAAAATAATAGTGTTCTTATATACTAATTTTGTATAAGATATTATTTTTTATGTATTTCATTAGTATTTTATTTTTTAATTTAATATTTATTAGTGTTTTTATGTATTAAAATATATTTTGTCAATTTTTATATGTTACTTTAATTTAGTAAGTAAATATTAACTTTATTATAAAATGTATTAATAAGATCTATTCAAATATCTAAAGTAAAATAATAGAATAATATAAAAAATTATTTTAATTGATGTCTCTTTTAGTAATTTTTTATCTACAAGTGATTTTGAGTAATATAATCTAAACAACATTTATTTTACTATAATCCATTTTGATATAAAGATTCCCAAACATAAATCACGTTAACACAAACTTACTTCTCATCAAAATCAAGTTTACAAAATCACTTTTATGCAAACTCCCGTTTGCAAACTGTAATCCAAACACACACTAAATTCTTCAAGTATTTATTAGGAAAAAAATATATTAGTAGATATTATAATCAAATTAACTTTTAAGATTAAGTTAAACCTATTTGATTTTTAATATGATATTAAAAAAAATATATTATGAACCATCCTCACTACATACACAATTTCAAATTCAACAAAAAGAGATGTACTAAGTCTCACATTCTCTTAAATTAAAAGCATATTATTGTGACTTGTTTAGTTTTATGTTTTTTTTATTTGTACGTTTCATTTCATTAGATTATTATGTATGCATTTATAATATAAAAAGAGTTTTTGCATAAAAAATGTAAAAAAGTATATATATATTGTCACTCAATAATAATAATAGTGTTGTTCAATAAAGTTATTGAGATTATTCTACAAAAATTTAAGGTTAAAACTATTTGATATTTTTTGTATTTAATATAACTTAGTTTAGCATGATAGTTAGGAATTAAATATAATTAAAGTTATTCTTCTATTTTCACTTGAATTTCAAATTGATCACCAAATTATTAATTAATTCAAAAAATTAATTGAATTTCTACATCATAATAAATACCATATTAGAAATCAAATATGTTTAACTTAATTTTAAAAGTTAATTTGATTATAATATCCACTAATATTCTTTTTCTAATAAATACTTAAAGAATTTAGTGAGTCATATAGAAAAATAGACGAGAGACTATTATGTCTAATAAAAAAAAACATTAGGAATTGGTGAGTATTAATTTTTTTTGAAAACTAAAATATTTGTTTTTAAAATTTTTGGAGACTGATTTAAAAAATTATTTTGTCAAGAAATGAATCAAAAACTAATTTATCTATTAAAATAAAACTTTCAAAATATTTTTGTGTATTACTTTTTCTAAAAAACTAAAATACCTATTTTTAAAATCTTTGTGCATTTGAGTAATTATTCAAAAAATTTCTCTACATCCAACTGGCTTAAAAGAAATAAGAAGAAAAACAAATTGTAGAAGAGCTGCTGTTGAAACAAAAAGAAGGTAAAGGAGAAGAAGAAACATAAAAAAAAAATTGCAAAATAAGAAAAAACAACGAAGGAAAAAGATATGCAATAGGATTTAATTGAAAACAGTTAAAAAAATTTGTTTATCTTA
>NC_029794.2:8632158-8633208 GCF_000816755.2 Arachis ipaensis | reverse complement strand
ATTTGTACATATTAAAAAATAATTTTTATCAATAGTAATTTTGTTATGCGTTCTAAAATTCTGTATTAGTTAAATCGTAATTAAAAAAAAATGAAAAGCGTTATAGCTTGAATATAAATATAGATTTAAAAAACACGTGTCCGCTGCTAAGGCCCACAGGATATGGCAAGATGATATAAAAGATCGCTATCCAATAACTTCAACTTTCATTTCATAGGAGTGTCACTTGTTGAGTGTTGAACCAACCAAGGTAAGTAACATCTCTTTCTATGCCTTTCTTCTTCCTTTCCAATTTCCATGTGAAAAATATCTGTTCTCTCTGCAATCTTTCTCGGCTACAACTCATATTTATGTTATGTGCTCAAATTTCAGTTGCTACTTATTACAAGTAATGATCCTGGCCTGTTATTGATTATCATGTGCTGAGCCTTGCTTCCACATTAACAATGTTTTTAAAGCAGTTGTTATGTTTGCTAAAATGTGGAGTAATGGTATATGCCCCACTTTATATGTACACCTTATGTGCACCACTTCTCCATTAATATTAAAGTGATCGACAAAAAATTATATTAGAGATATAATTATTCATGTTGTATTCTTCTCAGGTTAAGCTTTTGAGAGAGTGGTTTTATGATATGGTATTATAGGTCTAGGTCCAAAAGGATTAGAGTTTAATTCTTAGTGAACTCTAAAAGTAAAAAAATGAAAGTAAAAAAAATAGCATAAGGTAAATAAAAAGAAAAAAGAAAGCCTATAAAAAATTAAGCAAATCCAAAAGAGATTCTTGTTTGAGGGGAGTGTTAGAGATATAATTATTTATGTTATTTTTTTCTATCGACTTAAATTTTTGGGATGAGTGGTTTCATGATAAGTTAGAAAAAGATTTAGATGAAAAGTTTGTTATAACAAGAAAAAAAAGTGTACATTTAGTGGTGTACCAAATATGGGAAAAATATCATTTCTCTTTTATTTGTAATGAAATTAGTATATTGCATTGCCTATGTTCAAACTTGGGGGGATCACAGCCTTAAACCCTGGTTAATTAGGTTG
>NC_029794.2:8631687-8632100 GCF_000816755.2 Arachis ipaensis | reverse complement strand
TGGGGAAGTCTAGAATGAATTCCTGTTAGAAAAGCCAGACAAATGATTTGTTGCACATGTCTGCATAATCTATCATTTACTGTACTTGTCTATTTTAATATCAATAATTCCTCATGGTAAATTGAATATGTGCTTGGAGACAATAGCTACTCCTCTTTTCTCACTTAAATTGTTCATTCCTTTTTACCTTTGCGTAATTAACTGATGATCATCGAGGTTGATCATTTGATGCACATTATCATGGGGTGAAAGTCAGTAGTAGTGACAATTTTGAACAGTAGTTACAAATTCATTTCACTATGGAACAATGAGAGAAAATGAGTGCATAGTTAAAGTGCAGCTACTTGAACACAAGGTTTGGGTGCATGATTACTCCTATCTTAGTTATCTTTTGTTATATTCCTGTCCCATTG
>NC_029794.2:8629593-8631549 GCF_000816755.2 Arachis ipaensis | reverse complement strand
CCCCCCCCCTCCCCCTCCTTTTCTTTTTTTTTTTCCTCCTTCTCTTTTCTCTTTCTTTGCATTCTTATTATAGTCTTGCAATGGATAAAAACATAGCCACTATCTCTAAAATAATAACAGAGTGTCGGACACTAGCCATCGAATGTAGATTTGCAGATTATAGATGCCTCTTCAAAAGTATTATTTTCTTCCTAAAGTTTAATATAATTCTTTTCTTTCCCTTCATCATGTTGCATCTTCTAATATTTATATAAGGTTAAACATTACATTTTTTTTCTTAATCCAGTTATTTTCCATGTATGAAGATACCAATAATAGATAAACTATATAATGAGAGGAAACAAAGGCATCCAACATATGCAGACTACTGGTCCAGCACTTTGGATCCCCTGCATTATGCTGGGGGAACTAGTTCACCAGAAGTGGGGTCCTTTCTTAACATCTTCAAAGCATATAAACAGAAAGCTAGCTTAAAGAAAGCCAAGAATATTTTGAAAGCTAAGTGATAGGGCACACCGAGAAAGAGAGAACATATATATTCTTTTTGACTCAACTTCCACATTCCAAAGTTGCTATTAAGTCAATGAAGGAAGATCACAAAATGATAATGAAGCTCAATGCTTGATTTGAAATTTCGAATTCCTTCCCAATTTTGGGGCATAACAAGGAATCAGGACAGTATTCATGGCCCAGAAACAGATTAATTAGCAACAAAAATATAAGTGACAAGTCTGGAATTTGTTTGAAGCATCTCTACTTTTACATAGTGCATCAAGTTCATGTTTTCTCATTTTCTTGCTCAGATTATATATGCTTAATAGTGGTAAGAGATTAAGCTGGATTTCGTAGTAAATTGTGTGCATATTTCCCTTGACTGTGAACTCATTTTAGTATACCTTCTAATTTGGAGAGTGTTGCTGAATCTATTTCTCTGCATAACTAGTGTTTAAATTATCGGCCTGCTCTATAGCCATGCAAAACCTTCTTTGGACCAGTAGAGGCAACTCATGACTAGTGCTTAAATGATCTCTCTATCTCTTTCTCTCTCTCATGGTGCTTGTCTTGCATTCAAAATAATGAAGCTAAATAGAAGTGTTTTTTAGGAAATGGGTTGTAGACCGTAAATCTTAATTACCTCAGTAAGGAAAAGTGAAAATACAAGGATTTCATAACCTTCTTGTCAGTACATGTAGCAAGAAACAATTACATCTAGAAATTCTTCTAAATGAAAGAACATTGCTTTGATTCTAACAGAGGGCCTTCATCCATGACTAGTCTAGAGCTCAACATAGGGAAAGGAAGATGGAATGTTGTTTGGAGAAGGAAGATGTTAAGGGAAATCAATGATATCACAGATGTACCGAAATTCCTTTAGTCTGCACCACCTGTAATAGAAGCAATATATGTATCATGGAACTGAGAGTGAGAGTTTATCTTAAGATACATTTGGATAATGCTTTTTGTCTAGAACACTAAACTCTTCTCACCAAAATTCCTTGGCATTTTGCACTTAAAGCATTCTGTCCTGCTAGCATAATTATGCACTCCACAGCCAATTCTGTTGCAATAGGATAAAGAAAATAAAGATGAGATACTGTACCTTGGTAAAAAGAAAAAATCATCTAAGAATTTTCGATTCTTGTTTGCATGGTCTTTATTAACTATCTCAGCGATTTATATATCAATGTGCAAGTGCTGAGTAAAGAAAATAGATTCTGCCTTCAGTACAAGACAATGCTGCATTGTAGCTTTTTTGTGTATATCAGTTTACTTCTTATTCAATCACATTGTTCAGCTTTTATGATAGTAGGACATTTATGTGTTATATAGTAGGTCATTTAAGTTGAAAGTTGCAACTGAATGCAGCTTCTTTATTAAATTATTTCACATTAACACCAACAGAAGAGATACTATTTTCAATACTCCAAATATATATAAAGATAATGTGAACTGACC
>NC_029794.2:8628944-8629582 GCF_000816755.2 Arachis ipaensis | reverse complement strand
TGGGAAACTGCAGTCAGATCCATAGCCTACAGAGCCTGCCATGTTCCCTCCATATCCAGAAGAATAATCATCTTTGAATGCACCACATCTATAGCAGTTTGATCGGCTGGCATAGTTGTGAGCTCCACAGTTCATACCGGTGCAAAACCAGTCTCCGGCCAATGCTTCCGTCCTGTGATATCTATAAGTTGAAGGGTCAGGGCCTCCAAACTTGGGATATCCACAATTTTGGCATGCCTCCCTCTTCTTGAAATTTATGTGTTGGCAAGCACCACACATCCAATCTCCTCCTGACCAGCTCATTTTCCCTGTTTGATATGTAACTCTGTAGTGGCAAATGACAAGAAATTTAGGGTTCATAAAATCTCAGAGCAGCAAGCTAAGAGTTATATTACTTGACTCCTTGTGCATGTTGCCTAGAGTTATGTTACATGCCACTAGGAAATAATAATAATAATCCTTCACTTTTTGCTCCTAACCTCTATTAAAATTCAAAAGGCATGTAAAGTGCATAGAAGTTAGTTGCATAATTAAGTAGCTACAGTGTTGAGTGATAGCATACTCTTTCAACATAGCATAGAAGTTCTATCATTATAGTAGTTTCAATAAGTTCCCTAATTTTAAGATGAATGATCAAT
>NC_029794.2:8626321-8628857 GCF_000816755.2 Arachis ipaensis | reverse complement strand
GACAAACATAGAAACAAGAAATATACCTTATATGAAGAGTTATGAACAAAATTTGTTGCTGCTAGATTACTAGTTTTAAAACAGGTTGCTGGTGAAGATGGTGAGTTTGGTTGCTTGTGTTGTGAGGCTTTATATACTGGTTGTAAGACCTATTGTGGGGAACATGAATGTCCCTTTTAGTTCCCTGGTAATCCATAAGTGGTTTTCTTGATATGAGATTCCAAAAGTAGAAATTACTGCAATCTTTTACTACTAATTCTGTGGTTAATCTAAGAGAGAGTAGGCGAGGCTTGTAAAGTTGGTAAACAATAGTGCATGTATGCACACGTTTTTTTCCATATAGTCTTTTGGCCAATATCTTTACGTGATTCCTATGCATTATTGAGAGGAACATATCCAAGGGAAGCAAGGCTTATGAGGGGTAGCTGCTATGTGGTCTAGAATCCAAACATCCCTTAAACCAACCCCACAACATGAGTATCCGACCCGGCATTTTATCGGATCCATGCATAACGTCTCGTTTAGTAACTGTTTCAAAGAAGAAAATATTTCTGATTAAATGCATTGCTCTATATGTGCAAATAAGCCTTCACTGGTTAGGCTTATGCAGTTATGCAATGGTGTCTGTGGAGTTACACAGTTAAAAAAGAAGAAATAAAAAACATGTACATATGGAGAATAGATGCCTATCTATCTCATGCAACATCTATTTCTTTTTTTTTATTTCCCTCCTCCAATCGCTTTATTACAATAATTGAAATGCCATTCCAAGATTCGTATCCAATATGGCAATATCGACACTTCTTTAATTACTGATAAGTCTATTAAGATGATTTAAGTGTGTTTAAAACTGATGCAATGTCTCTATATCAGGGTAACATGAGTTGAAGTTATATTATATATGCAGTTAAATTCTTTGACATGTAGCCCATATGCCATTGATTAGAAAGATAATAAGCTAATCTTGTTGCTTTACTTACTTTAGTTTAATTAGAAAATTTTTAGACTAATATAATAATTTGTATTTAAAACGAGGTATATTTGTTGAGATTAAAATGAGAAGAAATTATAGTGAAAGAAAAAGGATGCGGCGAGCAGACTTTGGTGAGAATGGACAAGTCATATATAAAAATATAGGTTTCTAAAAAGTGCTACAGTGGAATCAAAGTCCCTTGGACCTCTAAACTGGAATTTTATATGCAAGAGGGTAAGAAACGGATCTAGCAGCATAAACCTTAAAAATATATTTGCCTCCTCCACATCTCTCTATCTTTATTCTTCATAAGTATCTAATCAAACTGTAAGCACAGATGAACACTACTTGAACTTCTAGTTCATTGCTCTTTTTTCTATTAAAAAAATAATAAAATAAACATGACATAAACCTCTTACCCCCACATTCTTTAACTTGAAACATGTTTCCAGAACTAGAAAGCAATGGATTTTAAGCATTTAAGTTCTAAGCTGAACTCCCTTTTCTTCATTTTTATTTTTTATTTTCAGTCTGTGGAATCAGTGAATTATTTAATTTCTCTACTTTCTGGATGGAAGAGTGAAAATACAGATGAAAGAACGAGTGGGTGGTGAAATAAAAACTTTATCCTTCTAGTATTCGCTTTCAAACTCTACCGGAAAAAAACTGGTTAATATAAAATGTAAATTACATACCATTATTTTTTCTTCTTCTTCTAACCCTTTTCTTCTCTAAAAGACTAAAACAAAAGTAGCAAATATCTTAACATCTACGGGAAAAGAAAAAGATATGAAAATTCCTGCATATCAAATTCCTGAATATTGTCACTCATATTTTAATAATGTTATTTGTATTCCCACAAATTTATATAAATATACAAAGAAAAAAATTACGTGTAAATTGTAGAACAATGTTATAAAAATAGAAATAACAATATTCTCGGCCATTTAGTTACCTGTTAGTAAAAATACCCATCGGAACTAGGCTTTGTGGTTAATTTTAAGGAGTAACGTCGGTGAACTTTAAACAAAATGGAATGCTTTGAACATATATCTAATTAGGGAAAGTACGAGGAGCCAATGGAATATTTATACAATGGATACAATAAAAGTTTAGAGAGTATTAGAGATATAATCATTAGTGTTATCTTTTCCCATCAGTTGAAACTTTTGGGATGAGTGGTATCATGCATGGTATTAAAGCGCTAAATTCAAAAGGTCAAAAGTTTGAGTTTTGGTGAATCCTAAAATCAGTTTAAATTTTTGGGAAGATGTTTATTATCGCTAGTACTCGGATGATTATTCTAGATAGTATGGGAGATGTTCATTTTGTAACTCAATAACCCATTATACACATTGTACAAATAGTCCATTGTCTCCTTATAATTCAAATGAGATAATCTTTATATACTTATGTCACAGATTTGAGTCTCATATCTTTGCAAGTATTTATCCATTTCCATCACTTATAACTAACTATATGATCAATCTAATCTTTGGACATAATATTACTTTTCAATTAGTTTTTTTTTCATCATATCTTTATATGAATTTATAGAAAAAT
>NC_029794.2:8623798-8626253 GCF_000816755.2 Arachis ipaensis | reverse complement strand
TAATGAATAAAATTTTTTTTATATAATCAATAAAAAATCTAATTGACATGAAATAAAACCTTAGACTGACAGTTATCACCGCCACTTTAGTTTTATTCTGAATTCCGAATTCTCTCTCAACGCGTGGAACTATTCTCTAGAGGGGCCATGCCATGCCCAATGCTAATGCCAATGGCAATTCCAACACTGTTCAACAATACCCTAAAAAAAGAAGAGAATCCAACGCTGCTTCTAAAGTATAGCCGTTCCTTTTGGATTTTCAACAACACCAACCACCACCACCACCACAAACTAAGCATATATTATACATACATTAATCTATGTTGTTGTTTACATATTATTAAAACGAACAATCCATGTATATGAGTCATCTTAGTTCATGGAAACTACTTGATAAGCCACCACTTGACAACGAACTCTTCAGGATTTTGTTTATTTTTTTTCAAAGTCACATCAAGACTTTAGTACAAGTGGGAACTTTTTAATGGTTGATAATTGCCATATTTTGTGTGTTTCGTTTTAGAATAAGCCTGCTACATACATGATTTTGTTATTTCATGCACGTGTTTATAAAGTTTAAGTGGGTTTTAATTTGCCTCGAGTTTTAGTTAAGACCTCTTAAAAAGTTTAAATATTCCAAGTTGGATAATTGGTAATGAGTAATTAGTATTAATTAATATACTATAATTAGAAATTAGTTTTTTTTTTTATTTCTAATTTCTCTTATTCATAAATAATTACTCATTCTTTAAAGCAAAAGTCAATTTTCCAATGCGATAAAATTAGTTTTTAAATGAGTTAGTAGGCAAATTCGAACCGACGAGTCAAAATTAGAAAACGAGTTAGTCTGTATTTTAAATAAGTCAAGAAAATGTTAAATCCGAGTCACAATATTAAATCTGACTTGACTCGTCAAAGTTAACAAGTTAGATAAGTCAACTCATTTATTTTTAAACATTATTGTATAATTTTAACAATCTATACAAATAAAAAAAATTATTATACATCCAAATATTTTTATAGTAAATTATTTAAAGTTTAAAATACTAGTTAACAAAAAAAAAAATTTATATGCTAACAAACTATAACTTAAAATAGCATAATCTTCCCTCCTCATTTAGAGATATCCAATTTGAATAATTTTTAAACAAATTGTAATTTTATTAATTTGATGCGCCTATTTTTAGGCATGATATGATGAGCCAGCTCAGGAGCCATCGTTTGTTTTCACGGCTCTAAGATCATGTCCAGTAGGAAACTCATTTCAGTCCCTATTTATGACCCACCTGTCACAAAAAGTAACTCTACATCAGCTTTTGTGTCATAAACAATAAATAGGAACTCAAAGAATCTCTCTCTTATAAATAATTAATTAAATAGATATATAAGTATTTAATATAATAAATTATTATAATTATTAATAAATTAATTATAATTTAATTATTTAATATATATATTTAATATATTTTTTATTTATTTTTATTAACTTACCACATGGCATAATTTTATTAATTGTTGTAAGTTCCTGTTTAGAGGGACTCTCAATCTTGATCCACGTGAAGAGTTCTCCTTTCCTTTTCACTCCAATCGTAATTGAGTCACAAGAACTCTATTTCTTAGCATTGGAGTTGCTCTAATATTGAGATATGCTTTTGATCTCCATATGCCTTCACTTAATACCTTTTTTTATACCAGGAGAATTGAGTTCTTTATTTATCTACTTTTTAAATTAAAGAAAGCTTCAATTATATGCTACATTTCCCCTGCTTTAGCAATATGTTTTGTAAAACTATAAAGAGGTGGTGTATGAGGCCATGAAAAATAGGAGGGCAAAATAAATAAAAACAAACATATATATAAATATAGTAGGGGACTACTTGAAGCAAAGGAGCAATGTTGAGAAACGTTACATTATAGAATAAAGGAGCAACATGTGACTCATAAAAAGAAGATATTCTTTTGTCAACAATCATTCTCAACTCGCGCTAAAAAATAAAAAGTAAAAATCAAAGAAAACAAACTCTGTTACAAAAGGTGTGAGACTCTTTATTGGATCAAACAAGGGTTTTAAGGAGATCATTTTACAATGAGGAATTCATTCTACTCTTCATCATCATTATCGGTGCTCTTGCTAACTATAGCTACTACGCTTAAAGTGTGACTAAGTTTTCCATTCTTCATGTTCATACGTTATATAGATCATCACCTTGACAGAAAATATTTGGATTTATATTTTAACAAAATGCGTTTTAAATTTTTATCACTTATTCAAATTTTTTAGATGAAATTGTAACTTACTTCCTGATGTCTACTGCTACTAATTAATACAAAGTGATCATATTGATTAATTAGCCTCTGCAGGGAGATAAGTATTTGGTGCATATGATAGGCATAGGAGTACGGGTTTTTTTTTATTTTTTTTTTTCCCTTATACAAAATATAAGACAATTATTTG
>NC_029794.2:8609538-8613906 GCF_000816755.2 Arachis ipaensis | reverse complement strand
TATTTGATTTTTAAAAAAAGTTACTTAAGTTTCTAGTTTCTCTCTTTTAAAGACTGAATGATAAATAATTTTTAAAAGATATTTAGTTGCACGGTCTATGTATTTTCCAAAATTGTCCAAATTTTAATTATTTGATTTTTATAAAAAGTTACTTAGTTTTTTAGTTTCTCTCTTTTAAAGACTGAATGATAAATAATTTTTAAAAGATATTTAGTTGCACGGTCTATGTATTTTCCAAAATTTACTTTTGTCCAAATTTTAAGTTAAATTCTTTAAAGATGTGATAATTTCATGCGTTAAAAGTGAACGTAGTAAACCTATTATATGATTATAGCAAATTAGGTAAAAATTCAGGTGTAGTTAATTTCATGTGAAGTTGATAATTGAGAGTCGTTAAATGATACTAAATTATTATCTATCAGTTCTCATCTATTAACTTCATATGAAATTAACTGGAACTGAATTTTTACCAACAAACTTTACCTTGTAGTTTTGGAAAATATGGGAGCAATTGCCAACATATAGTTTCAAAGGATTTAAAAAAAAATAGAGGTTGAAATCGATCCATACATTATTTAAAAGTGTCTTTGAAAGATCGATATGGCTTAAAAATGAGATCAAATTGTGGTCAAATAAAAATAATATAAAAAAATAAATAAAAATGAAATTACCATTTTGATAATAATAATAATAGAAGAATACTAAGGGGTCAGCAACTTTTGTGATTTGTAGCCATTAATAATGATTTTAATGGTGTAAGATTGGTGTGAGATTTTATCCAATAATTTACTTTTCTTTGCTGGTTATATGCTGGCCAAAATTTAACAAAGTTGGTGCTCTTTAGACTTTTCCATAATAATAATATCCATATCCATGAGGCGCTAACTACCAAGCTCTCCAACCACATTCCAAACTGCAAATAACTAACTCCTTATGCTTTTGGCGCCAACGGTTGCAGCGTCAGCCACCACCACCGCCAACAATGCTTCTCTCTTCACTGCCCCCTCTTCCTCCTGCTCCTGCTCCTTCTTATGCGAAAGCATCCACACCCTGAAGCAAGTCCACTGCCACGTCATCAAAACTGGTCTCCACAACACTCTCTTCGCCCTCAGCAAACTCATCCACTTCTGCGCCCTCTCCCCCTCCGGCGACCTCTCCTACGCTCTCTCCCTCTTCCGCTCCGCCCCCCAACAACCCAACCCCTTCATCTTCAACACCCTTATTCGCGCCCATTCCCTTACCCCTTCCCCTCTCCATTCCCTCAACACCTTCTCCGAAATGATCGCTTCTGGTGTTCAACCCAATTCCCACACTTTCCCTTCCATTTTCAAGTCTTGCGCCAAATCCAAGGCTCCCCGTCAAGGGAAACAGCTCCATTCGCAAGTCATCAAGCTTGGCCTTCAATCTGATCCCCATGTGCACACCTCGGTTATTGCTATGTACGCTAAAGTTGGTGAATTGGGTGATGCAAGGAAGGTGTTTGATAAAAGTCCTCTAAGAGATGCTGTTTCTTTTACGGCTTTGGTTACTGGGTATGTCTCGGAGGGTCGTGTGGATGATGCTAGAACTCTCTTTGATGAAATCCCCAGGAAGGATGTGGTGTCGTGGAATGCCATGATTGCGGGGTATGTGCAGAGTGATCGATTTGAAGAAGCACTGGATTGCTTTGACGTGATGAAGGAGGCAGGTGTTGAGCCTGATCAGAGCACAATGGTGACTTTGCTTTGTGCTTGTGGTCATTTGAGGAAGCTTGAGTTGGGGGAGTGGATTGGTTCTTGGGTTAGAGATCATAGGCTTAGTTCAAATCTTCAGCTTACTAGTTCACTAATTGATATGTATGCCAAGTGTGGCGAGATTGATAAGGCTCGTGATTTGTTTGATGGGGTCGAGGAAAGGGATGTGATTATATGGAATACTATGATTGGTGGTTATTCTCACCTATGCTTCTATGAGGATGCCTTGGCACTCTTTGACCTCATGCTTCGATCAAATGTGAAGCCTACCGATGTTACCTTCTTGGCTGTTCTTCCAGCTTGTGCTTGCCTTGGTGCTCTGGACCTTGGCAAGTGGATTCATGCCTATGTTGATAGGAATTTGAAGAGCATAGACAATGCTTCTGCACTTTGGACAAGTCTCATAGACATGTATGCAAAATGTGGGTCCATTGAGGTAGCGGAACAAGTATTTAGAAGCACAAGTTGTAGAAGCTTGGCTTCTTGGAATGCCATGATATCGGGATTGGCAATGTACGGGCACGCAGATCGGGCCCTCAGGCTTGTCTCCGAGATGACTGATGAAGGGTACCAGCCGGACGACATCACATTTGTTGGGGTGTTATCTGCTTGTACTCAAGCTGGTTTGGTAGATCTTGGGCGGCAGTATTTCAATTCAATGACACAAGATTACAAAATTTCACCAAAGTTGCAACACTATGGTTGCATGATAGACCTCCTAGCTAGATCTGGGAAGTTTGAAGAAGCAAAGAGCCTAATGAGAAGCATGGACATGGAGCCGGATGGAGCTATATGGGGTTCTTTGCTTAATGCTTGTAAGGTTCATGGTGATGTCGAGTTTGGTGAATATGTCGCAGAACAGCTCTTTCAATTGGAGCCGGAAAATACTGGCGCATACGTGCTTTTGTCAAATATATATGCAGGAGCAGGAAGGTGGGATGATGTAGCAAGGATAAGAACCATGTTAAATGACAAAGGGATGAAGAAAGTTCCCGGATGTACCTCTATAGAGGTTGATGGTGTTGTTCATGAGTTCCTTGTAGGCGATAAGTTCCATCCTCAGAGTAAAGAGATACATACAATGTTAGATGAGGTAGATAAGCTTTTGGGGGAGGCTGGTTTTGTGCCTGATACCTCAGAGGTGCTCTATGATATGGATGAGGAGTGGAAGGAAGGAGCTTTGAGTCATCACAGTGAGAAATTGGCTATTTCTTTTGGTTTGATTAGCACAAAACCAGGGACTACAATTAGGATCGTGAAGAATCTTCGTGTTTGTAGGAACTGCCATTTGGCGACCAAGCTTATATCCAAGATTTTCAATAGGGAAATAATAGCAAGAGATAGAAACCGATTCCACCATTTTAAAGATGGGTTATGCTCATGTAATGATTGCTGGTGAAACTTAATTTTTCTTTATATTCAAGGGGGAAAACTTAATGATTTGCATTTCTGAGAGAACTAAATGATAATTGGTACATATATGCTCTCTGTCTCTTGAAACTCTTTATTTATTAATACATATTTTGATGTGTTCCAAGGTTGGTAGATGCTGTAAGTAAATTGTCTAATACAATGTAAGCAACCGAATCCAGCATTATCCAATGGGAAATCATGCATTGGATGGTGGCTTAAACGGGTTCTTTCTTGCAATCCACTGGGAAATAAATCATGGGTTGGTGGGTTGCTTGAAGGAGTTCTTTCTTGCAGTTGCCAAAACGGTTTTGTCAGCTACTATGAAATATGCTGCTCCAGCAACTGTTGAAATTATGAGAGCTTGAGCAGTGTGGTTGAGGTTGGCTTTTGCCCATGGCAGCATCCTTACACTAGCCAGCTGTATATGAATTACCAAGAACGACCCCAATTAGGTTGATTGTAAAACAGTAGAACAAATGAAAAAAGATTGAATAGGTGGTGAAAGAAATAATTACAGTTGGAATTGCAGTGGCAACTCCAGCAGCAATAGCTGCCTTAGCTCCTGCCATCACACCCTCTGTTTACAAAATGAAATGAACAAAGTAATTTTCAGATTTTCAAGTTTATTACCAAGTGAATAAAAGAAAAGGAAGGTTAAGTATGTTAGAGGCATAGATAAGGCATGCATTACCATGAGAACAGCGCTTGGCCATGGCCAACTTGTGATCAAGAGAAGCCAAGGTAGACCTCTCAAGAGGAGAGTGAGGAGCAACATTGTTAATCTTTGCCATATCCACAGAAAAGCTAATATTGTAACAATGGAACAAGTTTTAGTAAGCAGATGATGAGTAGAGTGGATTTGAATGAAGAGGAAGAATGGTTGATGCCATATTTATAAGGGAGTCACTGATTAAGGAAACCATTAACAATTCGCCAGAGAGAGGGAAGGGGGAGTGCATTTTGCATTTGCGCCGTACGTGGCAGGTGGAGTTTGATGGTTTCATCCAAAATCCATCGTCTAAGGCAGCTGTTTTGAGTTTGTGTTGTTGTCTGTCCATTCTTTTGTTATTCCTAAAATACCACTACTTTTTCTAAGCTTGTACTTCCACTGTTGCACACCAAGCATATATTTTTCAATTTAAATGAATAAAAAAATTTGAATATGCATTAATTCAAATAACTTTATTTATTGAATTAATTATTTTTTATATTATTCCTGGTA
>NC_029794.2:8597723-8609532 GCF_000816755.2 Arachis ipaensis | reverse complement strand
CTTTATTAATCATATATATATAGCTATTATTATTATAAAGAAATAATCATTTTTGAAAGGAAATTAGTGTTATTCAAAACTCAAAAGAAAGGAAAATCTTTTAAAAGAGTATGTGAAAAGAAACATTATCCAGTATTGCAGTTGCTTGATTTAGCATCACGTTGATTGGAAGTGCTATTAGATCCAAGATCAGATCCTACGAAAGTAAAGTATGCAAGTTTATTACGTTATCAACTCGTGTCCTAATTCCTAAAACACCCAAAAAAATGCCATTAAAAACTTTGTATTCTTCCCCTGAACCTGAACCTGTTCTTGTGCCTCTTTCTTTGCTAACTTCATACATTTTACTGGACAAGTTAAAGAACGCAACATTTTTTCCTTTAAGCTATGCCATTTTAAAAGAAAAATTGAAAGAGATGATTAAATATTTTGATAAATAAATTAGGGTTATTAAACAAATTAAGATGCCTTGTCTAGAAAATAGAAATGTTTCACATAGCGATGATAGAATTTGAATTACCAAGTAGCTTTTACTTAACAAACTAACTGATAAATCGCTAGGTCATTCTTAAATAGTTAAACTTAATTTTATATATTCTCACAACATTATAAAAAGAAGCTTAGTGATAATATTAGATTTATTTTAAATTTGTTATATTGATACCCTATCCCAACGCTAAAGCCTAGGTCCAAACGAAAGGCTCAACCCAAAGGTTTGAGCCTCACCCTGCACCGACCTTCTCCCAAAGAAGTCGGTTCATGCCACGACCTGTTCCAAAGAAGTCGGGGACGAAGATCAGCAGGCAGATAGACACTCATTCAAATGAGTAACTGTCCCTAAAATCTCTCAACCAACTTTCGGGAGCCATATCTCAACTTCCCTAAGATAAAGGGACGGTTATCCACCTTAAAAGGTGGAACTGCTTCAACGGTGGTTATTGGTTCACCACTATAAATACACTTACACCCCTCAGGTATCTCTAAGTCCCAATACTCTCTAGGCTTACTTACACCCTTGCTGACTTAGGCATCGGAGTGTCTTTGCAGGTACCACCCCCCATTCACTCATACTCACAAGTCGGACGGAGGCCCAGAAGCGCGAATCCCTTCAAAGGCTTCCCTCCTCGAACGATTGGGCCAGCCTAACAAGTCAAACCCATTAATCTCCGGTTACCCATCGTAACATTGGTGCCGTTGCCGGGGACCCGAGAGATCAACCAGTGATGGCGGACAATTCACCAGAAGATGGTCATACAACGTCCGATTCCGAACAAGAAAACCTAGATACTGGAAACAACGACGCGGACCTAACCCTTCACCAGAGAGCCAACGACCAACATAGAGAAGGCACCTCTGGGTTAAAAAACCCAAAGGTAAACTCCTCGGAGGGATGAGAATCAGGAAAGGAAGGGCCACCCTTTGAAGCCGAGCTAATGGGGTTGGTCCATGATCACCAAGGTCGTTTAGAACAGATGGAACAAGAATTAGAACGACAACGGGAGGCGGAGCGAAATCTAAGGGAAGAGATAGAGCGATGGAAAGAGTTAGAAGAAAAACTCTTGAAGCTAGAATCTTCCCTTAGAAGTCGGAACCCCCGTGGCGACCGAGAAGAGTCGCCCCTGGGAGGAGAGGATCCATTCAGTGAGGACATAATGAGGGCAAAAGTTCCAAGAAACTTCAAAAGTCCTGATATGAACCTCTATGACGGTACCACGGACCCGAAGCATCATTTAAGCAATTTTAAAAGTCGGATGTATCTGGCTGATGCTTCTGATGCTTCTGATGCAACTCGCTGCAAAGCTTTCCTGACCACCCTGTCGAAAGCGGCGATGAAGTGGTTCGATAGCCTCCCTCCAAGGTCGGTTACCAGCTTTGAGGATCTCTCGAGAAAGTTCTTAATGAGGTTCTCCATCCAAAAAGATAAAGTAAAGCACGCACCGAGCCTCCTGGGAGTAAAACAGGAGGTCGGAGAACCTTTACGGGACTACATGGAAATGTTCAACAAAGCGTGCTTGGAGATTCAAGACCTGCCCACTGAGGCAATCATCATGGGACTAGTAAATGGACCTAGAGAAGGTCCATTCTCACAGTCCATATCAAAAAGGCACCCCACCTCCTTGAGTGATGTACAAGAAAGAGCAGAAAAGTACATCAACATGGAGGAGAATGCCAGACTAAGAGAGTCGAGTTGGCGACTTGGGCACCCCCACTCGATAAAGGAGAAAGAAAGGGAGCCCAAGAAAAAAAGAAGAGGTCGGTCTCGACAGACCAAGGAGATATCACTCTTATACTCCTCTAAAAGTTTCCATAGTGGATGTATACAGAGAAATCTGCAATATTGAAAGACTGCTGCCTCCCAGGCCCATCAAAAACAAAAAGGGAGGAAGTCGCAGCGATTACTGTGAGTACCATAAGATGTATGGCCACCCAACAAATGATTGCTACGACCTCAAAAATGTGATAGAAAAGCTGGCCAGAGAAGGCCGACTTGATAGATATCTCATGGAAAGGTCAAACAATCATGGGAAAAGAAAGCGAGATGACGGGGACAGAAGAGACCCACCACCACAAACCCCCGAGAGACACATACATATGATCTCGGGAGAATTTGCGGGAGGGGGACTCACCAAGTCATCTCGTAAGAGACACCTCAAGCGAGTTCATCAGGTTGGGAACGAAGCACCCGACATCCCAACTATCTCATTTACAAAAGAAGATGGGCAAGGAGTAATCCCTGGACACGATGATCCAGTGGTGATAACCATGATCCTGGCAAATGCCCATCTCCACAGAACTCTGGTAGACCAAGGGAGTTCAGCAGACATCCTTTTCAAGCCCACGTTCGACAAACTAGGGTTCGATGAAAAAGAGTTAAGAGCTTACCCCGATATCCTGTATGGTTTGGGAGACACGCCAATAAAACTACTGGGATTCCTGCCCCTCCATACGACCTTTGGGAAAGGGGAAAAATCCAAAACTCTGAGCATAGACTTTATAGTCATCGACGTGGGGTCAGCATATAATGCATTGATTGGCAGAACTACCCTAAATCGACTCGGAGCAGTGGTATTTACCCCCCACCTTTGCATGAAATTCCCGACATATGCGAGGATAGCAACGGTACGGGGAGACCAAAAATTGGCAAAAAAATGCTACAATGAAAGCCTGAACCTGAGAGGAAAAGGCAAAGAAGTCCACACCATAGAGCTAGGCGGCACGAGAGCCAAAAAAGAGCTGCAGCCACAACCAGGGGAAAAAACTGAAGAAGTACAGGTCGGCGAAGAGGAAGGAAAAAAATACCAACATAGGAGCTGACCTAGAAGAAAACCTAAAACAAAGGTTGACAAAGCTCTTAAGAGATAATTATGACCTCTTTGCCTGGAAAGCTTCCGACATGCCAGGGATAGACCCCGAGCTCATGTCTCACAGACTCTCAATATACCCTGGATCACGACCTGTGCAGCAGCGAAGACGTAAAATTGGCCCAGAACGAGCTCAAGCGGTGGAGGAGCAGGTACAAGCACTACTGGAAGCCGACTTCATCAGAGAAGTTAAATATCCAACATGGCTAGCAAACGTAGTACTAGTCCAGAAGCAAAACGGCAAGTGGAGGATGTGCGTTGACTATACCGACCTGAATAAGGCATGCCCTAAGGACCTATATCCACTCCCAAGCATTGATACTCTAGTAGACTCTAGCTCGGGGTATCAATACTTGTCGTTTATGGATGCCTACTCGGGATACAATCGGATCCCGATGTACAAGCCGGATCAAGAAAAAACATCATTCATCACGTCTAGGGCAAACTACTGCTACGTGGTCATGCCATTTGGATTAAAGAATGCCGGGGCCACATATCAAAGGCTGATGAATAAGGTGTTCGCTCCCCACCTCGGGAACTTAATGGAAGTCTACGTAGACGACATGCTGGTAAAAACCAAGGAAGAAGCCGACCTCTTGACAGACCTCTCGCAAGTTTTCAACACTATAAGGTTGCATGGGATGAGGCTAAATCTCGCAAAATGTACCTTCGCGGTGGAGGCTGGAAAATTCCTGGGATTTATGCTGACGCAAAGGGGGATTGAAGCAAATCCCGACAAATGCAAAGTCATCCTAGAGATGAAAAGCCCGACTTGCTTAAGAGAGGTTCAACAATTGAATGGACGACTTGTAGCCCTCTCCAGGTTTTTGGCAAGATCAGCATTAAGATCCCTTCCACTGTTCTCTTTACTAAGAAAGGGATGTCAGTTTAAATGGACTCTAGAATGCGAAGAAGCATTCCAAGAGTTCAAAAGGTTCTTGAGCCAACCTCCAATTCTGACCCGACCTCTAGTTGGGGAAGAGCTCGTCCTATACTTGTCTGTAGCAGACAAAGCTGTAGCATCCGCACTAATACGAGAAGATGAGGTCGGGCAGCATCCCGTGTACTTCACCAGCAAAGTCCTACAAGGCCCTGAACTAAGGTACCACAAGCTAGAGAAGTTCGCTTACTCCTTAGTAATAGTCTCACGGAGGTTACGGCCTTACTTCCAAGCCCACACAATAAGAGTCCAAACGAACCAACCTATGAAGCAAATCCTCCAAAAGACGGATGTTGCAGGGAGAATGGTTCAGTGGGCAATAGAGCTCTCCGAGTTCGACTTGAAGTACGAAACCCGGACGGCAATTAAAACCCAATACCTCACTGACTTCATAGCGGAGTACGCAGGAGATCAAAAGGAAAAGCCAACTACATGGGAACTATACGTAGATGGATCCTCAAATAAGACAGGAAGCGGTGCAGGCATAATACTGGTTAATAAAAGGGGAACACAAATAGAGGTTTCCCTCAAATTTGAATTCCCAGCTTCAAATAATCAGGCAGAATATGAAGCCCTGATTGCAGGTTTGAAGCTGGCAGAAGAGGTTGGCGCAACAAAAGTGATGATATTCAGTGACTCCCAAGTGGTGCCTCCCAGATAAATGAAGAGTATCAAGCCAAAGACCCAAATATGAAGAGATACTTGGAAAAAACTCTGGAGCACCTTGGGCGCTTTGCAGAAACCGAGATCAGGCATATAACTCGGGATCTTAATAGCAGAGCAGACGCCCTCTCCAAGTTAGCAAGTACCAAACCAGGGGGGAATAATAGAAGCTTGATCCAGAAAACTCTCCAAGAACTCTCTGTGGTGAAAGCAGAGGACAAACAAAATGTCCTTGAAGTGACCGGGCTAAACCTCGGATGGATGAACCCCTTGGTCGAATACCTAAAATTCGACATCCTCCCCAAAGAGGAAAAAGAGGCCAAGAAAATTCGGAGGGAAGCACAATACTACACTCTGGTGAAAAATATCCTCTATAAAAGAGGAATATCAACACCATTACTGAAGTGCGTACCGACCTCAAGGGCTACGGAAATACTAGAGGAGGTTCATAATGGGATCTGTGGAAACCACCTCGGAGCCAGGTCGCTAGCCAGAAAAGTAATCCGAACTGGGTTCTACTGGCCGACCTTGCAGAAAGCTGCCACAGAATTTGTGAAAAAGTGCCAACCATGCCAGATGCATGCAAATTTCCACGTGGCTCCCCCGGAGGAGCTCATCAGTATAACTTCTCCATGGCCCTTCGCAAAATGGGGGATGGATCTGTTAGGACCTTTTTCCCAGGCCCCAGGACAAGTCAAATACTTAATTGTGGGAATAGACTACTTCACAAAGTGGATAGAAGCAGAACCATTAGCCACCATCATAGCCCAGAGAAGTCAGAGATTCCTCTACAAAAATATCATCACAAGGTATGGGATACCTCATTCCATCACTATAGATAATGGAACCCAGTTCACCGACTCTACCTTCAGAAGCCTAGTAGCCAGTATGAAGATCAAACACCAGTTCACCTCGGTGGAACATCCACAAGCAAATGGACAAATCGAGGCAGCTAACAAAGTCATACTGGCAGGACTAAAGAAAAGGCTACAAGATGCAAAAGGAGCCTGGGCCGAGGAGCTCCCACAAGAGTTATGGGCCTACCGGACGACGCCTCAATCTGCCACAGGGGAAACACCCTTCCGACTTGTCTATGGCGTAGAAGCCATGATACCAGTAGAAATCGACGAACAAAGTCCAAGGGTGATCTTCCATGATGAGGTCGGAAACATACAGGGGCACAAAGAGGAGCTTGAACTGCTCCCCGAAATCCGAGAGCAAGCCCAGATAAGAGAAGCAGCATTGAAGCAAAGAATGACTACCAGATACAACAAAAAAGTCATTCGAAGGAGTTTTTCCCCAGACGACTTGGTCTTAATCAGAAATGACATTGGAGTCAACAAATCTGGGGAAGGAAAGCTCACTGCTAATTGGAAGGGGCCATACAAAATTAGTGAAGTCTTAGGAAAAGGTTATTATAAGGTGACCGACTTAAACGGCACCGAGTTACCAAGGTCGTGGCATGCTTATAATATGAAAAGGTACTATAGCTAACTCTACTCCCTGATGTACTCTTTTCCCAACTTCATGATTTTTTCCCAAAAGAAAAGGGTTTTTTCTGAAGGGTGGTTTTTAACGAGGCATCACAGTAGAGACTAAGGGACCATAGGTAGTCAAAAACCCTTAGTAGCGGTAAAGTACCTTCGCAAATAAATAAAGATCTTTTACAATATCTCTTATAAATTCCTTCTCGTTTTCTTTCTTTCTACGAAACGCGCCGACTTAAACTCGACAAAATGTGAAAATCCCATGAATCGACCTAGATGGTCGTCAGGATGAAACGACGAGGTACAAGTCGGTGTAAAGAGGCTATAAAAGTAGATCGTGAAAAACTCGAAAACACCCGACTTATAAGTCGGAATAACCGAGAAGTAAAGAAACGCATCGCAAAAATAGCCTAAGTCATAAGAACTCAATAAATAAAAAAATTGAGTATAAGGAATACCAAAAAGAGATCAGAAAACCTATTGAAAGCGCCAAGGCAAAAGGCTGCCCCAAGTTCTTAAGGAAAACTTAAAAGAAACTTGAAAGGAGGGGCAGTCAGCCAAGAAAAAGGTTTTTCAAAACAAGGATCAAAAAGGTTTTTCGAAACCTAAAAACAGAAAAGCATGCACACAACAAGACAAAGAAATATAACCTAAACCCTTATCCAAAAAAGGGTCTTTTTTAAATATTTTGTTTACGGCCATAAAAGGCCAAGAAAATGTCAGCAGATCACCACCACCACATAAAAACAAATAGTTTAAAAAAAAGGGGGACCCACAGGCCGGGCCCCCATATAGGCACAACAAATTTTTTCAGCTAGGAAGGACGTCACCACCAGAGTCAGGGAGAGTGGTCAGAGCGCCATCAGGGCCAGGATGAGAAGCGTCCATAGGAGATGGAGTGGAAGTTCCAGGAGCCTTCGAAGAACTCGGGGCATCTTTTGGTCGGGGAGGGGACTCCATTATCCTCTGCCCCGAGTCTTTAGATCAGACTCGGTGACATAGCAGGGAGAGGGAGGAGAAACGATAGCTCCCTCGACCACAATTTTATCCGGATCCAAAGGAGAGAGATCCAGGTCGGGAGCAAGAACCCCGACCTGTTCCTTAAAGATCCTCCATGCTTCTTCAGCCCCATCAGCAATGGAGTCCTCCAACTCTGTGTAGGCCTCCCGAGCTCTCATCAAGTCCTTCTTCACCAACACAAGGTCCTCGAACAAACTCGAATAGCTCTCATGCGCCTTCTCCCTTAGACCCTCCGCCATGGAACACTGGGCCTGCAACTTCCTCTCCCTCTCCTGGAGGCCATTCCTCTCCTCCTTCAATTTGGCGACCTCCTCCCTCAGCACCTTCTCCTGCCCTTGATATAAGCGAAGCCTCCTCTCCAACTCCCCAACCCTCGAGGATGAACCCAAAAAGCTAAGGGGAGTCTTCTAAAAAATATTAAGGAACTTCGTGCACACCCCTGCCGCCCTGATACTCTTTTGAGCCAGAATAGTGAGGTGGTTTCGATCAAAAGCATCATCCATACCTATGTGAGTATGAGGATAGATATGTTTCCGAACAAACTGAGGGGCATCCACATTGGCCTCACCTTCAAAAGAAGAGCTAGACTCTAAAGTCTTGCGCTTCTTCTTTTCTGGCTCAGGGGAAGATCGGGGAGGAGGGGACGGCTGAGAAGAGGCTGAGGAAGAAAGGACAATAGGTTGGGTAGGGGTCCCCATATTGTGAGGAGGAGGGGGAGGAGAAGGAAGAGAAGGACCAGCTGCCCTGGCACCGCCGACTCTGGCGCGTGACCTCGCCTTGACCTCCTGAACTCTCTGGTAAGACTCCTTGGAATTCTTCTTCGCCATTTCTGTAAAAAGCAATTAGGAAGCTAAAGTCAGTAAAACAAGTCAGAGAATACAAGTTGTGCGACCATCAGGTCGGAAAATCTGATAAATAAATAAAATCTACCTAGTTGAGCCTGGACAAAGGTTGGAGACCCATGAAGAAACTTTTTTGTATCCAGGTAAGGGGCTCTCCCCCATACTTCTCGGAGGAACCCCACAATGGTCGCCTCTACCTCATCCAAATCCTCCAAACCATATTTTTCACAAGGAGAGGCCTCTAGCCAGTACAGGGGAAAACGAGGAGAAGAATTTTCATCCAGGAAAAAGGGGTGGTGACCCTCTACTGCTTGAACTTTGAAAAAGAAATTTTTGAAGTCATGGAAGGATTCATCAAAAAGGGTAAAAACTCTCCGACCTTGTATGGTCCGGAAAGACACCCATTGTTGTTTGTTATTTTGCCCACTGAAGGGCTTAGTCATGTGGAAGAGAAAAAAGAAAATCCTCAAGGAAGTCGGAAAGTCTAATGCATGGCTGATAAACTGGTAAATCTTCAGAAAACCCCAAGAATTAGGGTGAAGTTGGGTAGGAGCAACACGGCAGTGGCATAAAACAGCTATCTCAAAGTCGAAAAAAGGAAGAAAAACACCTAAGCGGGTAATCATGTTCTCATACATATAGAAAAAATGAGGGGCCGCCTCAGAAGCCCTCCCAAAGCAAACCTGGTCTCCTGGACCCAGGCAATCAGTTCATATCTCGGCCCATCCTCATCAGAAGTACAGAGCCTATGACGTATGCGGAGGTCGATGATGTAGTCAATATCCACCCAAGGTTCCTCCCCAAGAACCGTACCGTCAACCCATAATGAAAGAGACTCTAAGGTAGACATCTTTCTAAAGGGGGCAACGAATCCTACAAAGAAAAAAGGAAAGAAATCAAAATAAAGTTTAAGGGTCTGAGGCAGAAGTTTCCAAAACCAACGGAACGGCTAAAACTACGATCAAACGCTCCTCCGAAACAAAAACACGCAAATAAAAAGCATTTTGTGATAGAGGAGAAGGACTGACCTTTACTTCTGAAGCAATGAGAATAGCAACAGTCAATCGAAGGCAAGAACGAAGCTTTCTCCAAAAACAAGGATGCACAAATATGAAGTTTTTAGAAACGAAACAACGAAAGAGAGGGAAAGTATTTATAAACACGCTAGGGGCATAATAGTAAAAATGGAAGCAATCATTAATGGGTGCACTGTTACCAACGCAATTAATCCCTACGTGTGGATACACGAATTCCTAACAGACGCGACGGTTGATTAGACGCGACTGTGGAAATTCAAAAAGTCACGTCGGTCCCAAAAAATCACGTCGGTTCCCCTACAGGTCGGCTACAACCCCGAGTAGAATACTCGAACCAAATTCTTGAAAGAAATTGGGCTCGAGTAGGGGCACTGTTCATACCCTGACCCAATGTTAAGGCCCAGGTCCAAACGAAAGGCTCAACCCAAAGATTTGAGCCTCACCCTGCACCGACCTTCTCCCAAAGAAGTCGGTTCATGCCACGACCTGTTCCAAAGAAGTCGGGGACGAAGATCAGCTGGCAGATAGACACTCATTCAAATGAGTAACTGCCCCTAAAATCTCTCAACCCACTTCCGGGAGCCATATCTCAACTTCCCTAAGATAAAGGGACGGTTATCCACCTTAAAAGGTGGAACTGCTTCAACGGTGGTTATTGGTTCACCACTATAAATACACTGACACCCATCAGGTATCTCTAAGTCCCAATACTCTCTAGGCCTGCTTACACCCTTGCTGACTTAGGCATCGGAGTGTCTTTGCAGGTACCACCCCCATTCACTCATACTCACAAGTCGGACGGAGGCCTAGAAGCGTGAATCCCTTCAAAGGCTTCCCTCCTCGAACGATTGGACTAGCCTAACAAGTCCAGCCCATTAATCTCCGGTTACCCATAATAACAAATAGTATGATTTTTTTTACAACTATCTAATCACATTCATATTTTTTAGTTACTAACATGATAATATGCAATTAGATATATTATAAAAAAAATTATACTTAATGATACATACATCGAAATCAAATTTATAAAATTAAAACATGTACTTAAATTTATTAAAGAATCATTTACTAAAATGAAAGTTGCTTATATCTTGACACAGGGAGCCGAATCTTCTCCATTTTGGATGTTATTGCGAATTTTTTTTCTAAAATAAAGAGATTTATAAAATAATAAAATAAAAAAGTAATTACTATTAAATTTATAACATTTATCATATTCAGTTTATAACTTTAAGTTGAGGGTCTTTTTAGATTTTTTTTCTTATTTTGTCGATTTTCTCACTTAAAAAAAGAACTTAATCCACATATTACATATACAAAATATAGGATAATTTATTTTGATAACAAATGAAGTTTAAAATTATACAGATATTCTAAACAAAAATTAGGATAAAAAACTAAAATAAGTCATGGGGAAATACATATTACACGATTCACGATTCAGTCAGAAGAAAAATTGATTCACCAATCAACCAATGCACAATTTAATGTAGTTCGAATCAACTCATTTTGAATTACATAGGATTCAAGTTCGAAATGAGTTGATTCGAACTACATTAAATTGTGCATTGGTTGATTGGTGAATCAATTTTCTTTTTGGCTGAATTGTGTAATATGTATCTCCCCATGGCTTATTTTAGTTTTTTACCCTAAAAATTAGTTACGCATTCTATCTTGAACATTTATATATAGGTCGAATCAAATTGACTCGATTTATGCTATGAGAGCCACTCAAATAAAGACGTCTAAAACGTCTTTTTTTAAAGATGTTTTTTAATAATTAAAATTTAGTATTTGTTTGGGTGTCATTATCTTGATAAAAAAAGATTTTTTTAATAATGAAAAAATATCTTTTATTTTTTATTTTTAACGTGTTTGACAAATTTCTAATAGTAAAAGTAAAAGTAAAAGCACTAGAAAAATAAAAAAAAACATCTTTTTTGAGAAGTTACAATTTACATCTTTTTTTAAAAGATCTTTTTTCCTTAAAAAAAAGATATTTTTTACATAATAAATAAACAAAAAAGTACTTTTATATTGTTATACCCAAACATAATTGATAGATAAAAAGATCTTTTTACATGAGATATCCAAACATAAAATTACTTTTACTTTTTCATAAGATCTTTTAAAAAAGGATAACTCAAAAAAGATCTTTTCTTAGAAGCTTATCCAAACAAGCCCTTAACATATATTATCAATTAAACTGTATTATTTTAGTCAAAATTAGGTCAGTCAAATTAAAAAAATAGTGAATCAAATCTTGAGCTGATTTAAATTAATATTATCTTTTTTTTATAGAAAATGACTACAATATATTTATTATAAAAAATTACTAAAATATTTCTATTATATATATTAATTTTGAGAATCTTAAATTCTAGCCCTTTACTTCTCTATCGTTATAAGGTTAGGATTTAGAGTTTTGAAAATTAATATATATATTAGGAGTTTT
>NC_029794.2:8594885-8597296 GCF_000816755.2 Arachis ipaensis | reverse complement strand
ATAATTAATTAAACTATATTACTTTTGTTAAAATTAGGCCAGACAAATTAATTTGATCGAAAAAATAGTGAATTAAATCTTGAACTGATATAAATTAATATTATTTTTTATAAAAGATGACTACAATACCTTTATTATAGAAAATGATTAAAATACTCATATTATATATATTAATTTTGAAAACTCTAAATTCTATAGGGTTAGGATTTAGAGTTTTTAAAATTAATATATATATATAATAGGAGTATTTTAGTTATTTTTTATAATAGGGATATTGTGGTAATTTTTTATAAAAAAATATTAATTTAGACCGGTTCAAAATTTAATTTATTAATTTTTCGGCTGAACTGGTTTGTCCGGTCTAATTTTAATAAAAATAGAACAATTTAATCGATTATATGTGTTAAATTTTAATTATTAAAAATATCTTTAAAAAAAGACATTTTTGACATCTCTATCTAAGTGGCTCCCGCATGCTATTTGCATGTAAATCGAATTAAGTTAATCAAGAGACTAATTATATTACCAGGACTTTTAATGTTAAAAAGACTAACTATATTTATACAATATGTTATTTGAGAAATAATTCACTATCAAAGTTCCAGTAATAATTTTTTAATTACTAAATACTAAGGAGTTAAAGGATAATTATTAATGAACTTTTAAAAATAGTTTATTATTCTATTTTGAATTCATAAATTTTTTCATAAATTTATAAAAATGTAGATTTTTTGGAATTTGAATTAAAATACAAAAATTGAATTTCTATTTTTATTTATTTTATTTTTTTAATTTTTTATTTGAATTCAAACGAGAATATTTCTTTATTAACATTTATGTTTTAAAGTTAAATTTTTTATTTAGTTAAAAGTTTAACTTTAAAATATAAATGTCAATAATCTATGTTTGTGTTGTACAAATAGTGATTCGATTTACACGTAAATAGCGTAAATTAAATCAATTTGATTCGATTTATATAAAAATATTTAGGTCATGTAAATAATTATGATTTAAAATATTTATTATAATTTTAAACTCTATTTATTTTATCTAGGTGAATTACCCCCAAAAAATTTTATTATTCAAATAGACCAATTGACATTTAGATTTGAATATTAACTACCATAGTCTGACTAAAGCATGAAGATATAAAACTTGGTTTAGTTTAGGATACAATTAATTGAAATTTGTTGCATTGTATATATAAATATTTCAAACAAAGGCACTTAATTGGAATTAGTATATCAAATTAATTAGGTCTCATCACAGTAATTAACCATCAAGCTTGAAATAAAATAATCTGGCCATCAAATTTGCATTCAGATAATCAAAGACAACCATCAATCCATTCATCCATCATCATCAGATCAGTAGTACATATATCTGGATCTGAAATGCAAATTGAACTGTTTCTTTATCTATGAATACATGCATAGATATTTTTAATTTGATAGATAACAGAAGAGTTCATGGATTATTGGAGGGTTGTTGGTTGAAGGAGTTGTTTCTAGCAGTTGCCAAAACGGTTTTGTCAGCCACTATGAAGTATGCTGCTCCAGCCACGGTTGAGATTATCAAAGCTTGAGCAGTGTGATTCAGATTTGCTTTTGCCCATGGCACCATCCTTACACTAGCCAGCTACAATTAATGCAAATAATGTATTTGCATCAATCTTATTATAGTATATAATTAAATCTTAATTATTATTTGATGGAATAATCATAATACTTAATACTTACTGTTGGAATGGCAGTGGCAATGCCGGCAACAACAGCTGCCTTAGCTCCAGCCATCACTCCCTCTGTTTATAAATCATGAACAAACCAAATAATTATAAAAATTAATTAATTAATACAAGATTATTATTATTATTACTACATGCATGGAAAACTATTGATAACACAAGATAAGTGTGAAGAATAATTTAATTACCACGAGAACAACGCTTTGCCATGGCTAGCTTCTGATCCAGAGAAGCCAAGCTGGTCCTCTCAAGAGGATAATTCGCAGTAACATTTCCCTTTGCCATATTCAGATATTATATCTTACTTTGATTCAACAAAAAATTTATAATATTAATGGAAGAATAATACAAGTTCAATTTTAGTAATTAAGCAGAGCAATACAATATATATAACTCAATAGCTTTAATTTGAGTGAAGAGAGGGTTAAGTTGCTGCCATATTTATAACTCCAGAAATGTTTGGTAACAAAAGAAAATCAGTCAAAAACAGTCATAACTTGTCTTATTTAGTATTCATTAATTGTTATGATAATTAATTAATGTTAAATAAAGCAAGTTTTAGCTGTTTTTTTTTTGTCTACTTAACATTACACTCAGCTGCTTCGAAACCATCATATACTAATATATTTCTTGTTTTAATAAATAATACATTGAAAAATCATTTTCA
>NC_029794.2:8593745-8594810 GCF_000816755.2 Arachis ipaensis | reverse complement strand
CATTCTCTTTTTAATTAGAGAAAAATATACATTAATAACATAGTAGACAATATAAAAAATAAAATATTAACACATATTTTATGATTTAACTACTTTATCTATTTTTATTACAGAAAGAGAGGGAGTTGCATTGCATCGTGCATGCATTATGCATTGCACCCGTCCTTGGCAGGTGAAGTTTGATGGTTTCTCCTAAATCCACCGTCTCAGGCAGTGGTTTTTCATTTAAGTCCTTGTCCTTGTCCCTTCATTTCTTTTGTCTTCCCAAAAATTAATGCATTATCATCTACTTTATAAAGTTGTAATTCAAATTAATCTTATTTAAACGAATAAAATCAAATGTCTGGTTAACACGTGCTTTAATTGAAATTTCTTTTATGGAAATATGTAAAATTGAAGTTTTTAATACTTTTATTTTTTATTTGTTAAAATAAAAATTTCAAAAACTTTTCTACTAATTAAAATGAAATTTTAAAAGAGAATTTTTTTTAGGCTAGCAAGTTTTAATATTTTTTGTCATTATTTGACCGCTACAAATACTAAATTATCTTTAATAGATAAATTTTATTAATTTATGTGTTTAAACTCAGAAAAATTTAAATGCAAATGGTAATGATTCATGGGTGCAAAACTTTGATAAATATAGGTGCAAACTATATGTTTATTGTGTATAAAATTTTTTTGAATATAAGTACAAATTATAGTTTGCACCTATATTTACCAAAATTTTGCACACATGAATCGTTTTCACTTGCATCCAAATTTTCCAGAGTTTAAACACATAAATTAATGAAATTTATCTATTAAAGATAATTTAATATTTATAGACTAAAAAATAGCCAAAAGAACTAAAGATTAATAATATCCAAAAATGTCTCTTTTAATAATAACAATAATAATATCAATAATACCAAGAACAAAAATAATAATGCCAATGAGTAATAGCTCAAATGGCATAGTCTCTCTATACTCAATTAAGAGGTTGCGGATTCGAGTCTCCTATATTTGGTAAAAAAAAAAAACAAAAATAATAATAACTATGATAATATAAACAATATTATTTAA
>NC_029794.2:8575033-8593475 GCF_000816755.2 Arachis ipaensis | reverse complement strand
ATATTTTTCCCTATTAAAATAAAAATTAAAAAATCTCTGGTTACATATATAAAGAAACGAGTTAACCTGGGTAATATATATATAGTAAACAAATACTAACATTAAACATATATACTGACATTATCCTCTCGTGTCTCAAACATCACAAAAGTCATATAAAAAAGATCCCTTTATTTTCTTCGATTGAACCTCACACACATCCTTTGTTTTCTTGATATCAATTTAGCAACTTAAAGAAAGTACACATTTTTCTTTAATCCGCAATGGCAACAGTAGAAGAAGCCAGCGGTTTAGTCGAGAGAGAAGGCTAGAAAACCATGGGCACTGCTCATCCCAACAACAAAAAGAATTGAACTAAACAAAAAAAATTAGAAACTAAAAATAGTACTAATCAAAGGAACGAAATTAAAGCATGAGAATCATTCGGATCGAGTCAATATCATAATATATAATATGTATCTAGATAGTACAAGGGACTGATGCAGGTTAAGTTAATTAAGGCACTTTATTTATTCGTAATTTTTCAACAATCAATATAATTGTTTTGATTTCTTTTAAAAAGTTTTCTTTTCCTCTCAACTATGAAGCACGGATTCTCCTATGGTGTCTGCGTATCCGTGTCGGACACGAATCTGACACCGACACTCGACGAATACTTCAAATGAGCGTATCGGTGACGTGTTTTTTTTTGCGGTGCAGAATTTTAGTGAAGCTGTCACGAATTCGAACGAGTCCGACCCGATTTTGTGGTTTTATGGCCCAATTAACTGTTTTTTTTTCATTTTAAAATATTTTAAAATCAAAACAAATCAAAATTTAAATTTAAAAATAAAATAATTAATAGAAGCAGAGTTGATGACAACAGTCCAGATCTGAGTGAGGTTTCGTATTTATCTTTAGATGAACCAAACATAGAAGCTGTGGTATTTGCAGATGATGGACTTGGAGGAGAAGAAATTGATACATTTTCTGTTAGCGAGATGGCAAGAGTAGATTAAAATTTTTTATTTTTTTAATAATTGCATAATTTTTAGACTTTTTTATGCATAAATTCGAAGAATTAGTTCTTATATCATAGTAAATAACATTTGTTTAGGTTCTTTTCGAAACTTTGGTAGATATAGTGAGTAAGGAATAATGACATTTTTAATCTTCATGAAATTTGGCTTCCAGAAAAAAAAATTTGTCTGACATTAGTTTCAGAAAATGAGTTTATGAGTATTTTTAAATTACAACATATGTCCTTCCTTTCTATTCTAAGTGGTTCTTAGAATCTCCTATTTATTGGTACTTTTAAGATTAATTATGATGTTAATTATACTGGTTCTGGTGATAGTGTTAGATTTGTTTGCATTAATAGAGATTATTGTAATGGGAGTTGGTAAAAGGGGTGTTTGAGAATGATTGAAAGTAATAGTATTTTTAAGAAAAATTGTTTGTTATTTGGAGAGGATATCTCTTAATTTGAGATGTGTGTCAACGAAATGTTATTTGTGAGACGAATTGTGTGAAAGCGTTTAATCTTATTACTAATCATCAAGATGATTTTGGGTTTATTAATTGATAAGAGATATCATGCATTGTAATTGACGTGTTGATTTTTGTTTGATTATAAGAGATACAAATATAGTGACAGACACTATAACAAAGATAGTGATAAGATTATAACCTTATCAAATAAAGTTTTGTTCTTCTTAAAAGAAATTTAAAAATAATTTTAAATGGAATTATTCTTCTGTTTAAACAGTTTTTTTATTATTTTTTTATTTAACTTATTTAAATCAGCCAAAAAAAAAAACCTTAAGAATAAGATTGCTTTGTTCAAGAAGTAATTATGTTTTGGTGTGTTCAAATGGAGAAATAATTTTGTTCCTTTTGTTAAGATAAAGTTAAACAAATAAAATTAGGAGTATTTTATATCCTCCCACTGATTACTTGTCAACCAAAAAATTAATTCTTAACAAAACCGTTCTTTATTAAAGGTGCATGCATTGAGATATCTGAAATTAGATCACACGGTCTAGAATAACTAGATTCGCAACACGTATACAAAATTCACGTGCAATACACAGAGCATGGATGACCCTTGAAAGAAAAGCACTAGAGAGAGCTAGGGTGCAAATGTTCCCACAAATAATTTTATAATTCAAATTATTCATATTTCTTATTGAATTTTAAATCAAAAGTAATCATGACTTATTCAATTTAGTATTTATGATAATAAATGAGATCAACGTTATATAAGTCATTTATTATGAAATAGCTTATTTTACGATTACAATTGATATATGTATTTGGTGCGAAATTTATAACCCACAAACTAATCGGTAAGTGCACCGGGTCATACCAAGTAGTACTTCAAGTGAACGAGGGTCGATCCCATGAGGATTGATGGACTAAGCAACAATAACTGCGTTATTTACTTAGTTAGACAAACAGAAAATGGTGTTTTGAGAGTTCAAAAGCATTAACAGTAAATTCATAATATTAGAAAGCAAGCAGTAAATTGGTGTAAATAATATGGGAGAAAACAATTAAGGTTTCAGAGATATTTATTTTCCAGATTAACTTTTCTTACCAACTATTTTAATCATGCAAGATTCAATTCATGACAAACTATATGTGACTAAACCCTAATTTCTTAGACCTTTTTAGTCTCTTCTAACCTTCATCAATCGTCAATTCCTTGGTCACTTGATTCCAATTAGAGGGTTAAGTTCAATTCTAGTTTATATACCACAGAAATCCTAATTACCCAAATATAAGAGGATTATATGTCACGTATCCCGTTAAGTCCATATAATTAGAATTTTAGGAGAAATTATTTTCAAGTTGTTGTTCAAGTAAAGAGCTTTTCCAAGTTTTACAAGAACTCAATTAGAACAAGGGTCATACTTCCGTTCCACCCAGATTCATAAGATAAAAAACGAAAACAATTCTTGAAATTGAAATCAATATATGAATTAAAATAGAAAAGTAATAGTACCAATCCATACAATAGATAGAGCTCATAACCTTAATAGTGGAGGTTTAGTTGTTCATGGTTCAGAGAGAAAATAAGAATTCTGTAAAACTGTAAAGTGCGGAATGAGGTATCAGAGAAGAGAGAAGTCCGAAGGACTGATTCTTTTCCCTTTTATATCTAATCCTAATAAATGTAAAATATATTTTCTAAAACTAAATAATATCTCTTCCTATTTGTAAATAAAATAAAGTTTTAATTAAAATTAATAAAATCTTCATTGCCATCATTATTATAGATGCAGGGACCACTCATTTCTCTTGAGCTGGTGCCTAACTTGGATAACTTATCCCAAGTTAGGCGCTGCACTGGCCGCTTGATTATGTGCATTCCTTCATCCTGGCGCCTAACTTGGTGTCACCATGGCCCGTGTGTCATTCAAAGAAAGTGTAGACTATTATATATTGTTGGAAAGTTTTGGAAGTTAGCTTTCTAATGTCACTAAAACTGCGTCAATTGGACCTCTGTAACTCAAGTTATTTCTGTTGGAGTACAAAGAGGTCAGAGTTGACAGCATCATTCATTTTATTCTCTTTTTCTATAGAAACTTCGTCAAATTCATCCAAATGCTACCTGAAACAGAATTGCACACAACTCAAAGTAGCATTCATAGTGGCTAAAAGATATTTAACTCTTGATTAAACTTAACAATTTAGATGCAAATTCACTAGGAAAAGATAGAAAAGATGCTCACGCATCAGTATTCCCCATAAATAAGTTAGCAAATTAATAATTTTCTAACAATCTTTCACTTGGACTATACATATATACTTTTCATATGAATGTTATTTTCTTGATTATTTTAACAATTTGGTCTGTCTCATATATTAGTTATGGAATTACCGCAACTTTTATCAGATTAATATCGTTACTAAACCATGATAACGACGTAGATCAAATTTGGATGAGTAATATAGAAATTACATGTCAAGTAATCTCATGTATTTCTATTTCTAGCTGATTCAACTTTAAAACTTCATTGAGATCAACACAAAATAAATATTGCAAAAATAAACGTTGCACATAACATGAAAAAAACATCAACTTGATTCTGTAGAAAGAAAATTCAATATCTGTCATAAGACATATAGCATAAAATAAGTTCCCACTAAACTAAGGCATCACATATATTGGCATCTATCCGAGTAATGTGCTCATAAAAGACTTTAGGAGATCAATTCCTTGGTTAATGGGACTGCTAGCAATACTCTATTCCTATATGTTGTATAAAAATATGTTTTTCTTGAATTTTCTCCTTGACAACTAAGAACCTGATGTCTATATGCTTCGATTTTGTCAAGCTTTTATTGTTGTTGGAATAGAGTACTGCTGACTTATTGTCACAAAATATCTTCAATGGCCTTTCAATGTCATCTACTATACGAAAATCAGTGACAAAGTTTCGCAACTATATGTCATGTTTGGATGCCTCAAAGTAAGCAACATACTATGCCTCCATTATTGAAGAAGCTACAAGAGTCTGTTTGTTAGACTTCCATGCAATAGCTCCTCCAGCCAACATGAAGACACAACTTGAAGTAGAGCATCTACTATCTTGGCATCCCGCAAAATCGAATCAGAGTACCCAATGATCTCCAAATTTTCTGATCTCTGATAAGTAAGCATGTAATCCTTTGTTCTTTTCAGATAACGCATTACGCGTTTAACAGCTATCCAATGATCTATGCCTAGATTGCTCAAGTATCTACCCAACACTCCCACTATGAATGATATATCGAAACGTATGCAAATTTGAACCTACGTTAAGCTCCCTAGTGCTGATGCATAAGGTTTATCATGCATAGCTATTCTCTCAAGATCATTTTTGGGACATTGTTTGAGACTGAATTTGTCTCTTTTAGTTACAAATGTGTCGATTGGTCTACAAATTTTCATATCATATCTACTTAAAATCTTTTCGATATAGTTCTTTTGTGATAATTCAAGAATACCTTAAGAGCAATCTCTTAGTATCTCGATTCCTAACACAAAAGGGGCATTACTAAGATCTTTCTTTTCGAATTTGTTTGATAGAAATTTCTTAGCTTCATGCAACAATCCTATATCATTATTGGCAAGTAAAATGTCATCAACATATAAGATAAAAAAATATGTATTTACTCCCACTGAACTTGACGTATACACATTCATCTATAATATTTACCTTAAAACCATACGAGGTGATGACTTGATGGAACTTATGATACTGGTACGCGAATTGTTTGTTCTTCAGCAACGACGCCAAAAATTTGGTACGCATAACGTAATCTCAACACTTCTTCACAACTCTGCGTAACTGACCAGCAAGTGTACTGGGTCGTCCAAGTAATACCTTACGTGAATAAGGGTCGATCCCACGGAGATTGTCAGCTTGAAGCAAGCTATGGTTATCCTTGTAAGTCTCAGTCAGGCGGATTCAAATGGTTATAAGGTTTTGATAATTAAAATATAAATAAAACAGGAAATAAGATAGAGATACTTTTGTAATTCATTGGTGGGAATTTCAGATAAGCGTATGGAGATGCTTTGTTGCTTCTGAACTTCTGCTTTCCTACTGCCTTCTTCCAACCATGCATTACCTCCTTCCATGACAAGCTGTATGATCCTCTCGGATGAAAACAAATTCATATTCGCTGTCACCGCACGGCTAATCATCTGTCGGTTCCCGCTAGCGTCGGAATAGGACCATTGTCCTTTTGCACATTGTCACTTGCGCCTCATATTCGCAGGTTTGAAGCACTTTACAGTCATCCCTTCCCAGATCCTAATCGGAATACCACAGACAAGGTTTAGACTTTTCGGATCTAAGGAATGCTGCCAATGGTTCTAGCCTATACCACGAAGATACTAATCTCACGAACTCGGTCCGTGTATTAGATATCCAAGAGAGTATACGCCAGCTGTCATCCAATGACTACGTTGAATATCATGTAGATCGCTTTGTGGTTGTCAGGCACACAATCTTGGCTAAGCGAGTAACGAAGATTTGGATGATCGTCACGGGTCACCCCTTCATTCTGACTTAACTGAATTAAGAACGAGAGTATATCTTGGAGAAGAAGTAGGTGTGAATTGAAGGAAAAACAATAGTACTTGTATTAATTCATGAAGAACAGCAGAGCTCCACACCTTAATCTATGGGGTGTAGAAACTCTACCGTAGAAAATACATAAGTGAAAAAGGTCTAGGCATGGCCGTGAGGCCAGCCTCCAATCCAAAGGTCTAAGGACTAAACATCCAAAGATAGATCCGTCAAAAAGATCAAAGTTAAAAAGGTGATATAAAATAAATCTCTAAAAGTAGTTTTTATACTAAACTAGTAACTAGGGTTTACAGAAAATGAGTAACTAAGTGCAGATAGTGCAGAAATCCACTTTCGGGGCCTACTTCATGTGTGTTTGGACTGAGCATTGAAACTTTTTTGTGCTTAGGCTGTTCCTGGAGTTAAACACCAGATTTGGTGCCAGTTTGGGCGTTTAACTCAAATTCTGGTGCCAGTTTAGGCGTTTTACGCCAAGATATTTTAGGCTAACTTTGAACGCCAGTTTGGGCCATCAAATCTCAGGAAAAGTATGGACTATTATATATTTTTGGAAAGCCCAGAATGTCTACTTTCCAACGCAATTGAGAGCGTGCCAATTGGGCTTCTGTAGCTCCAGAAAATCCACTTCGAATGCAGGGAGGTCAGAATCTAACAGCATCTGCAGTCCTTTTTCAGCCTCTGAATCAGATTTTTGCTCAGGTCCCTCAATTTCAGCCAGAAAATACGTGAAATCACAGAAAAACATACAAACTCATAGTAAAGTCCAGAAATGTGATTTTTGAATAAAAACTAATAAAAATATACTAAAAAGTAATTAAATCATGCTAAAAATTATGTAAAAATAATGCCAAAAAGGGTATAAATTATCCGCTCATCACAACACCAAACTTAAATTGTTGCTTGTCCCCAAGCAACTAAAAACAAAATAGGATAAAAAGAAAAGAATATACAATGAATTCCAAATATCAATGAAGCTCATTTCCAATTAGATGAGCGGGGCTTGTAGCCTTTTTGCTTCTGAACAGTTTTGGCATCTCACTTTATACTTTGAAGTTCAGAATGATTGAAATCTATAGGAATTCAGAATTCAGATAGTGTTATTGATTCTCCTAGTTCAGTATGTTGATTCTTGAACACAGCTACTTTATGAGTCTTGGCCATGACCCTAAGCATTTTGTTTTCCAGTATTACCACCAGATACATAAATGCCACAGACACATAATTGGGTGAGCCTTTTCAGATTGTGACTCAACTTTGCTAGAGTCCCCAATTAGAGGTGTCCAGAGCTCTTAAGCACAATCTTTTTTCTTTGGACCACGACTTTAACCGCTCAGTCTCAAGCTTTTCACTTGACACATTCACGCCACAAGCACATGGTTAGGGACAACTTGGTTTAGCCGCTTAAGCCAGGATTTTATTCCTTTGGACCCTCCTATCCATTAATGCTCAAAGCCTTGGATCCTTTTTACCCTTGCCTTTTGGTTTAAAGGGCTATTGGCTTTTTCTGCTTGCTTTTTCTTTTTCTCTTTCTTTTTCTTCCTCTTTTTTTTGCCAATTTTTTTCTTCTTTTTTTTCGCAAGCCTTTGTTTTTCACTGCTTTTTCTTGCTTCAAGAATCATTTTTATAATTTTTTAGATTATCAATAACATTTCTCCTTTTTCATTATTCTTTCAAGAGCCAACAATTTTAACATTCATAAACAACAATATCAAAAAATGCACTGTTCAAGCATTCATTCAGAAGACAAAAGGTATTGCCACCACATCAAAATAATTAGATTATTTTCAAGATGTAATTCGAAATTCATGTACTTCTTTTTCTTTTTCAGAAAACATTTTTCATTTAAGAAAGGTGAAGGATTCATAGGACATTCATAGCTTTAAGACATAGACACTAGACACTAATGATCATGTAATAAAGACACAAACATAAATAAAACATAAGACATAGGAAACAAAAACAAAAAATAAAGAACAAGGAAATTAAAGAATGGGTCCACCTTAGTGATGGCGGCTAGTTCTTCCTCTTGAAGATCTTATGGAGTGCTTGAGCTCCTCTATGTCTCTTCCTTGCCTTTGTTGTTCCTCCCTCATGGCTCTTTGGTGTTCTCTAATTTCATGGAGGAGGATGGAATGCTCTTGGTGCTCCATCCTTAGTTGTCCCATGTTGAAACTTAATTCTCCTAAGGAGATGTTGATTTGCTCCCAATAGTTTTGTGGAGGAAAATGCATCCCTTGAGGCATCTCAGGGATTTCATGGTGAGGAACTTCCTCATGCTCTTGTTGAGGTCCATGAGTGGGCTCTCTTGTTTGCTCCATCCTTTTCTTAGTGATGGGCTTATCCTCTTCAATGAGGATATCTCCCTCTATGGCAATTCCGACTGAATTGCATAAGTGACAAATGAGATGAGGGAAGGCTAACCTTGCCAAAGTGAAAGATTTGTCCGCCACCTTGTAGAGTTCTAGGGATATGATCTCATGAACTTCTACTTCCTCTCCATTCATTATGCTATGGATCATGATGGCCCGGTCTATTGTAACTTCAGACCGGTTGCTAGTAGGAATGATAGAGCGTTGGATGAACTCCTGGTGCATGAAATTGTGATCATCAACAATGGCGCCAAAGGACTTGGAGCTCTCAAACGTGAATCAAACTTTGTCACAATTCCGCACAACTAACCAGCAAGTGCACTGGGTCATCCAAGTAATAAACCTTACGTGAGTAAGGGTCGATCCCACGAAGACTGTCGGCTTGAAGCAAGCTATGGTCATCTTGTAAATCTCAGTCAGGCGGATTCAAATGGTTATGGAGTTTAAGGTGATGAAAATAAACATAAAATAAAGATAGAGATACTTATGTAATTCATTGGTGGATTTCAGATAAGCGTATAAAGATGCTTTGTTCCCCTTGAACCTCTTCTTTCCTATTGCCTTCTTCCAATCATTCATACTCCTTTCCATGACAAGCTTTATGTTGGGCATCACCATTGTCAATGGCTACTTCCCGTCCTCTCAGTGAAAATGGTCCTGATGCTCTGTCACAACATCGGCTAATCAGCTGTCGGTTCTCGATCATGTCGGTATAGGATCCATTGATCCTTTTGCGTCTGTCACATGCCCCACAATCGCGAGTTTGAAGCTCGTCACAGTCATCCCTTCCCAGATCATACTTGAAATACCACAGACAAGGTTTAGACTTTCCGGATCTCAGGAATGGCTGCCATTAATTCTAGCCTATACCACGAAGGTTCCAATCTTAGATTAGAAACCCAAGAGATACACACTCAATCGAAGGTAGAACGGAGGTGGTTGTCAGGCACACGTTCATAGGTGAGAATGATGATGAGTGTCATGGATCATCACATTCATCAAGTTGAAGAACAAGTGATATCTTAGAGAAGAAGTAGGCGTGAATTGAATAGAAAAACAGTAGTAATTGCATTAATTCATGAGGAACAGCAGAGCTCCACACCTTAATCTATGGTGTGTAGAAACTCCACCGTTGAGAATACATAAGAACAAGGTCCAGGCATGGCCGTGAGGCCAGCCCCAAACGTGTCTAAGATAGCATAAGACTTATCAAAGATTGTGTGAAAATACAATAGCAAAAGGTCCTATTTATAGAGAACTAGTAGCCTAGGGTTACAGAAATCAGTAATTAATGCAGAAATCTTCTTCCGGGCCCACTTGGTGTGTGCTTGGGCTGAGCATTGAAGCTTTCATGAGTAGAGACTTTTCTTGGAGTTAAACGCCAACTTTTGTGCCAGTTTGGGCGTTTAACTCCAGCTTTTGTGCCAGTTTTGGAGTTAAACGCCAGAATTTTTGAGCTGACTTGGAACGCCTGTTTGGGCCATCAAATCTCGAGCAAAGTATGAACTATTATATATTGCTAAAAAGCCCAAGATGTTTACTTTCCAACGCAATTAAGAGTGCGCCAATTGGGCTTCTGTAGCTCCAGAAAATCCACTTTGAGTGCAGGGAGGTCAGAATCCAACAACATCTGCAGTCCTTTTTCAGCCTCTGAATCAAATTTTTGCTCAGGTCCCTCAATTTTAGCCAGAAAATACCTGAAATCACAGAAAAACACACAAACTCATAGTAAAGTCCAGAAGAGTAATTTTTAAATAAAACTAATAAAAATATAATAAAAACTAATTAAATTATACTAAAAACAATGCCAAAAAGCGTATAAATTATCCGCTCATCAACTCCAACCATCCCCTAGCCACGGGTTTGAGGTCAAGCCTTCTTAGTTGAACCGGCTTGCCTCTTGAATCTCTCTTCCATTGAGCGCCTTCCACACAAATGTCCCTAAGAACTTGGTCCAACCTTTGATCAAAGTTGACCCTTCTAGTGAAAGGGTGAGGATCTCCTTGCATCATTGGCAAGTTGAATGCTAACCTCACATTTTCTGGACTAAAATCCAAGTATTTTCCCCGAACCATTGTGAGCCAATTCTTTGGGTTCGGGCTCACACTTTGGTCATGGTTCTTAGTGATCCATGCATTGGCATAGAACTCTTGAACCATTAAGATCCCGACTTGTTGAATGGGATTGGTGAAGATTTTCCAACCTCTTCTTCGAACTTCATGTCGTATCTCTGGATATTCACTCTTTTTGAGCTTAAAGGGGACCTTGGGGATCACCTTTTTCTTAGCCACAACTTCATAGAAATGGTTTTGATGGACCTTTGAGATGAATCTCTCCATCTCCCATGACTTGGAGGTGGAAGAAATTGCCTTCCCTTTCCTCTTTCTAGAGGTTTCTCCGGCCTTAGGTGCCATTAGTGGTTATGGAAAAATAAAAAAATTTAGCTTTTCCCACACCAAACTTAGAAAATTTGCTCGTCCTCGAGCAAAAGAAGAAAGAAAAGAGGAGAAGAAGAAGAAATGGAGGAGATGGAGGGAGGTGAGTGGTTCGGCCAAGAGGGAGAGAAGTGTTTGTGATGTGTGAAAGTTGAGGTAGTGAGGAGGTGTATATATAGGGTAAGAGAGAGAGGGTAGTCGTGTATGAGGGGTTGGGTTTGGGAGGGAAATGGTTTGAATTTGAATGGTGAGATATGTGGGGTTTAATGATGGATGGATGTGAGTGGTGAAGAGATTGTGGGAAAGAGGTTTTGATGGGATTGGTCAATGGTGTTTGGGGAAGAGTGTTATGGAAATGTGTGAGAGGAGAGAAGGAGAAGTGGGGTAGGTGGGGATCCTGTGGGGTCCACAGATCCTGAGGTGTCAAGAAATTCGAGTCTCTGCACCATTCTGGCATTCAAACGCCCATTCTGTAAATGCCAGCTCTGTTACCTTTCCTGGCGTTAAACGCCACTCTGCTGCCCATTTTTGGCGTTAAACGCCAGTCAGATGCCCATTTCTGGCGTTTAATGCCAGCCAGATGCCAGACAGCCTTTTCTGGCATTAAACGCCCAGAGTGCTGCCCATTCTGGGGTTTAACGCCCAAAATGCTGCTAGGCTGGGCGTTAAACGCCCATTCTGCTATCCTTACTGGCGTTCAAATGCCAATAAGCCTGTCCTCCAGGGTGTGCTATTTTTCATGCTGTTTTTCATTTTATTTTTTATTTTTCAGTTGTTTTTATGACTTCACATGATCATCAACCTAAGAAAACATAAAATAACAATGAAAAATAAAATAAATATAATTAAATAACATTGAGTTACCTCCCAACAAGCGCTTCTTTAATGTCAATAGCTTAACAGTGAAGCTCTTAGAGAGCTTCACAAAGACTCAGAGCTTGATGTTGGCCTCCCAACACCAAACTTAGAAGTTGAGTGTGGGAGCTCTATTTGACTTTGTGTTGAGAGAAGCTTTTCATGCTTCCTCTCCATAGTTACAGAAGAAGATCCTTGAGCCTTAAACATAAGGTAGTCCTCATTCAATTGAAGGACTAACTCTCCTCTGTCCACATCAATCACAGCTCTTGCTGTGGCTAGGAAGGGTCTTCCAAAGATGATGGATTCATCTTCATCCTTCCCAGTGTCTAGGATTACGAAATTAGCAGGGATGTAAAAGTCTTCAACCTTCACTAAGATATGCTCTACAAGTCCATAAGCCTGTTTCCTTGAATTGTCTGCCATCTCTATTGAGATTCTTGCAGCTTGTACCTCAAAGATCCCTAGTTTCTCCATTACAGAGAGTGGCATGAGGATTATACTTGACCCAAGGTCACACAGAGTCTTCTTAAAGGTTATGGTGCCTATGATACAGGGTATTAAGAATTTTTCGGGATCCGGTTTCTTCTGAGGTAATTTCTGTTGATCCAAGGTATTCAGTTCCTTAATGAGCAATGGAGGTTCATCCTCCCAAATTTCATTACCAAATAACTTGGCATTCAGCTTCATGATTGCTCCTAGATATTGAGCAACTTGCTCTTCAGCAATATCTTCATCCTCTTCAGAGGAAGAATACTCATCAGAGCTCATGAATGGCAACAGTAAGTTCAGTGAAATCTCTATGGTCTCTATATGAGCCTCAGATTCCTTTGGTTCCTCATTAGGGAACTCCTTGGAGGCCAGTGGACGTCCATTGAGGTCTTCCTCACTGGAAATCACTGCCTTTCCCTCCTCTACAGGTTCGGCCATGTGGGACGTGTTTATGGCCTTACACTCTCTTTTTGGATTCTCTTCTGTATTGCTTGGGAGAGTACTGGGAGGGAGTTCAGTAATTTTCTTACTCAGCTGGCCCACTTGTGCCTCCAAATTTCTAATGGAGGACCTTGCTTCAGTCATGAAACTGAGAGTGGTCTTAGATAGATCAGAGACTACAGTTGCTAAGTCAGAGTGGCTCTGCTTAGAATTCTCTGTCTGTTGCTGAGAAGATGATGGGAAAGGTTTGCTATTGCCAAACCGTGTTCTCCCACCATTATTAGTGAAGCCTTGGTTGGTCTTCTCTTGATCCTTCCAGGAGAAATTTGGATGATTCCTCCATGAAGGATTATAGGTGTTTCCATAGGATTCTCCCATGTAATTCACCACTTCCATTGCAGGATTCTCAGGGTCATAAGCTTCTCCTTTAGGGGAGGCTTCTTTAGTACTGCCTGATGCAACTTTCATTTCAATCAAACTCTGAGAAATCATATTGACTTGCTAAGTCAATATTTTGTTCTGAGCCAATATGGCATTCAGAGTATCAACCTCAAGAACTCCTTTCTTCTGAATTGTCCCATTATTCACAGGATTTCTTTCAGAAGTGTACATGAACTGGTTATTTGCAACCATTTTAATGAGTTTCTGGGCTTCTGCAGGCATCTTCTTCAGATGAAGAGATCATCCAGTAGAGTGGTCCAATGACATCTTGGACAATTCAGACAGACCAGCATAGAATATACATATGATGCTCCATTCTGAAAACATGTCAGAAGGACACCTTCTGATCAATTGCTTGTATCTTTCCCAAGCTTCATAGAGGGATTCACCTTCCTTCTGTCTGAAGGTTTGGACTTCCACTCTAAGCTTGCTCAACTTTTGAGGTGGAAAGAATTTGGCCAAGAAAGCATTGACCAGCTTTTCCCAAGAGTTCAGGCTATCTTTAGGTTGTGAGTCCAACCATGTCCTAGCTCTGTCTCTTACAGCAAAGGGAAAAAACATAAGTATGTAGACCTTAGGATTAACCCCATTGGTCTTAACAGTGTCACAGATTTACAAGAATTCAGCTAAGAACTGATGAGGATCTTCCAATGGAAGTCCATGAAACTTGCAATTCTGCTGCATTAGAGAAACTAATTGAGGTTTAAGCTCAAAGTTGTTTGCTCCAATTGCAGGAATTGAGATGCTCCTTCCACAGAAGTCAGAAGAGGGTGCAATAAAGTCACCAAGCATCTTCCTTGCATCTCTACCATTGTTGTTGGGTTCGACCATCTCTTCTTCTTTTTTGAAAGATTTTGTCAGGTCCTCTCCAGAGTGTTGTGCCTTTGCTTCTCTTAGCTTCCTCTTTAGAGTCCTTTCAGGTTCCAGATCAGCTTCAACAAGAATGTTCTTATCCTTGCTCCTGCTCATATGAAAAAGAAGAGAACAGAAAATAATAGGAATCCTCTATGTCACAGTATAGAGATTCCTTTATGTGAGTAAAAAAATAGAAGAGTAGAATGAAGAAGAGAGAAGATGAAGAATTCGAACACAGAGAGGGAGAGAGGGTTCGAATTATAAGAAGAAGAGAAGTGTTAGTAAATAAATAAATAAATAGAAAGAGATGAGAGAGAGAGAATTCAAATTTTAAATTAAAATAAAAAAATATTTTTGTTTTTATTTTAATTATTGGTTAGTATTCGAAAATATGAAAAGAAATAAAATAAAATTTGAAAACTAAATAAATTAATTAATTAAAAAGATTTTTGAAAAAATGGTTAGTGATTTTCGAAAATTGGAGAGAGAAAAGTAGTTAGGTGGTTTTGAAAAAGATAAGATTGAAATAGAAAACTTTTAAAATCAAACAAAAAGTCAAGTAGTTAATTGAAAAAGATTTGAAAATCAATTTTGAAAAGATAAGAAGTTAGAAAAGATTTTGAAAATTGATTTTGAAAAAGATATGATTGAAATTTATTTTGAAAAAGATTTGAAAAGGAAATTATAAAGATTTGATTTTTGAAATTAAAGGTGATTACTTGACTAACAAGAAACTAAAAGATATGATTCTAGAATTTAAAGATTGATCCTTTCTTAATAGGCAAGTAATAATTTGAAAATTTTTGAATCAAAATATTAATTGTTAGCATTAATTATGAAATAAAAGTAAGAAAAAGATTTTGAAAATCAAATTTTTAAAGTTTTCGAAAATATTAAGAAAAAATGAAAAAGATTTGATTTTTGAAAAAGATTTGAAAAAGATAAAGTTTTTAATTTGAAATTCTGACTTGACTAACAAGAAACAACTTGATTTTAAAATTCTTTGACTAAATCAATTCAAAATTTCAAAATTTATGAGGAATTAAAGGAAAAGATATTTTTTTGATTTTTGAATTTTTAATAAGGAGAGAGAAAAATACAAAAATGAAACAAAACACAAGAAATTAAGATCAAAGCAAGTAATGCATGCAAGAACACTTTGAATGTCAAGATGAACACCAAGAACACTTTGAAGATCCTGATGAACATCAAGAACATATTTTTGAAAATTTTTAAGAGAGGAAAAATATGCAAGACACCAAACTTAAAAATTTTTAAACTTTAGACACTAATAATTCTAAAATGCGTATGAAAAACAAGAAAAGACATAAAATAAGAAAATGCAAAGATCAAACAAGGAAAATCATCAAGAACAATTTGAAGATCAATGAAGAAACCCAATGCATATGTTCTTCGAGAATTTAAAGAAAAATCAAAATATGCAATTGACACCAAACTTAAAATTTGACACAAAAGTCAAACAAGAAACACAATTTTTTTTTGTTTTATGATTTTATTATTTTTTTTGTATTTTACGAAAATTATTTGGAAAAAGAAAAATAAGGATTTCAAAATTTTTAATAAGAATTCCAGGAATCATGCGATGTTAGTCTAAAGCTTCGGTCCAAAAATTTAGACATGGCTAGATAGCCAGCCAAGCTTTATGTGAACGCTTCGGTCCAAAAATTTAGACATGGCCAATGGCCAGCCAAGCTTCAGCAGAGCATTACATACAACAGCTAAATTGATGAGAAATCCAAAGAAGCTCTTGTAAAGATAAGTGGAAACCTCAGTCCAAAAGATTAGACATGGCTTAACAGCCAGCCAGGCTTCAACATATCATGATGAAACTCTAGAATTCATTCTTAAAAATTCTGAAGAACGAAATTTTTTTTTTGAATTTTTTTCGAAAATAAAAAGCTTAAAAATAAAATAAAATGACCTAATCTGAGCAACAAGATGAACCGTCAGTTGTTCAAACTCGAACAATCCCCGGCAACGGCGCCAAAAACTTGGTACGTGAATTGTTTGTTCCCCAACAACGGCGCAAAAAACTTGGTGCGCGTAACGTAATCTCAACACTTCTTCACAACTCTGCGTAACTGACCAGCAAGTGCACAGGGTCGTCCAAGTAATACCTTATGTGAGTAAGGGTCGATTCCACAGAGATTGTCGGCTTGAAGCAAGCTATGGTCATCCTTGTAAGTCTCAGTCAAGCGGATTCAAATGGTTGTAAGGTTTTGATAATTAAAATATAAATAAAACAGGAAATAAGATAGAGATACTTATGTAATTCATTGGTGGAAATTTCATATAAGCGTATGGAGATGCTTTGTTGCTTCTGAACTTCTGCTTTCCTACTGCCTTCTTCCAACCATGCGCTACCTCCTTCCATGGCAAGCTGTATGATCCTCTCGGATGAAAATAAATCCATATGCGCTGTCACCGCATGGCTAATCATCTGTCGGTTCCCGCTAGCGTCGGAATAGGACCATTGTCCTTTTGCACATTGTCACTTGCGCCCCACATTCGCAGGTTTGAAGCTCTTTACAGTAATCCCTTCCCAGATCCTACTCGGAATACCACAGACAAGGTTTAGACTTTCCGGATCTCAGGAATGCTGCCAATGGTTCTAGCTTATACCACGAAGATACTAATCTCACGAACTCGGTCCGTGTATTAGATATCCAAGAGAGTATACTCCAGCTGTCGTCCAATGACTACGTTGAACATCATGTAGATCGCTTTGTGATTGTCAGGCACGCGATCTTGGCTAAGCGAGTAACGAAGATTTGGATGATTGTCACGGGTCACCCCTTCATTCTGACTTAACTGAATTAAGAACGAGAGTATATCTTGGAGAATAAGTAGGCATGAATTGAAGGAAAAACAATAGTACTTGCATTAATTCATGAAGAACAGCAGAGCTCCACACCTTAATCTATGGGGTGTAGAAACTCCACCGTAGAAAATACATAAGTGAAAAAGGTCTAGGCATGGCCGTGAGGCCAGCCTCCAATCCAAAGGTCTAAGGACTAAACGTCCAAAGATAGATCCGTCAAAAAGATCAAAGTTAAAAAGGTGATATAAAATAAATCTCTAAAAGTAGTTTTTATACTAAACTAGTAACTAGGGTTTACAGAAAATGAGTAACTAAGTGCAGATAGTGCAGAAATCCACTTCCGGGGCCCACTTCGTGTGTGCTTGGGCTGAGCATTGAAACTTTTTCGTGCTTAGGCTATTCCTGGAGTTAAACGCCAGCTTTGGTGCCAGTTTGGGCGTTTAACTCCAATTCTAGTGCCAGTTTGGGCGTTTTACGCCAAAATATTTTAGGCTAACTTTGAACGCCAGTTTGGGCCATCAAATCTCGGAAAAGTATGGATTATTATATATTTTTGGAAAGCTCAGGATGTCTACTTTCCAACGCAATTGAGAGCGTGCTAATTGGGTTTCTGTAGCTCCAGAAAATCCACTTCGAATGCAAGGAGGTCTGAATCCAACAGCATCTGTAGTCCTTTTTCAGCCTCTGAATCAGATTTTTGCTCAGGTTCCTCAATTTCAGCCAGAAAATACCTGAAATCACAGAAAAACATACAAACTCATAGTAAAGTCTAGAAATATGATTTTTGAATAAAAACTAATAAAAATATACTAAAAAGTAATTAAATCATGCTAAAAATTATGTAAAAATAATGCCAAAAAAGGTATAAATTATCCGCTCATCAGATACCATTGACAGAAAGCTTATTTGAGATCATAGATGGATTTTTTTAACTTTCAAACCATAAATTTTGAATCCCCTGATACAAAATTTTATGATTGTATCATATACATCGTTGTTCGGAAGGACACACATTCCCAATCTGAACCTCTTGAGACGTGAGTTTTACAACTAAATTTTAACCTTCTAATGTTCTATTTTAAGAGAGTTTGTTAACTTTTTAATTTTTTCTTGGTTAGAGTTCCGCTTCAAGTATGTATGCCTCCATCGGAGACGAGAGCACCAAGCCCTGTGGAGACTGAACCAACCCCTCCAAAGTCTCCGAGCAAAAAAATTAGTGAAGAAACAATTAAGGGGTAAGGGATAATATTTGGTTACATGTCTTTTATATATAGGTATATTTGGTACTTATTTGGGTGTATCTCTGCCGAATTAAGGTGGAATTTGTTTTTTTTCTTATTTAAAACTTTTCTTTAACTGTGCAGCACTCCACAACCCCATCAACCTGATGATGGCACACTTGCAGTGGCAGCAGCTCCTTCTAAAATGTAAGTTGTCCACAATATAACTCTCTTTTGATATCATTTGTAATTCTTATTCTTATACTATTTTATATCTTACCATGTAGTCAACCACTCCCTCAAGCCATTGTTGCATTGATGATGATCACCAAGGCAACATCCTTTGTATGGAAAGAATTTCTGGTGCCATCATTCATCCTTAGCTTTACTTATTCGAGTCAGGAAGAAACTCTGACTCAGGAGGGAC
>NC_029794.2:8561345-8574999 GCF_000816755.2 Arachis ipaensis | reverse complement strand
TAAGTTGCAAACACAGGGGTTGCGACAGCCTTAAAATTTGTAGAGGATAGAACTCCCCCGCTCCAAAAGGTGCAGCCTGACAACCATTTTTTTGAAAAGTTTGAAACTCCTGCGACAAGGACGGAATTGTCAAACGACCTGAAAAAAAGTGCTACCTCTGGGCAACACATGTAAAGACATATGAGGATGAAAGCACTAATGAGTAGGAACCAGTATGCATCCTCAATGCCGAACAACCAATGCAATTGTCTAAAATTCACTACGCGTCTCTAAAAGCTCGTTCACATATTGAAGCTGGGGTAATACTAGAATAAGATTAATGATTTTATTATGAGCGGTGACTACATTGTTGATGTAATTAAATTGGATTTTTTGTTTTTTTAGATTGTGACTGCTATGTATCTGATTCTGAACAAACAAAAAATTAAAAGATTTAAAGAACAAATTTACTGTCTCCTCCTTAGTATTGTGGTAAGGTGTATTGAACTCAATTTTGTGTGTATTTATGTAATGTATTGGGTGTAGTAACTATTTCTTTGGGTGTTATACAAATTCTACAGAATATGGCTATTAGGAACCATGCCGGCGGTAAGTTCTTACATACAAAATCACAAAAGTCATTTGACATTCAAGACTATAAAATGTTCATCCCTTTCTTGGACTTGAAAAAATTGGCATCCCATCCGTTCGTAAGTTTTCATTTCAAAAGCTTCTTATCACAATTCTTTCGTTATGTGCCAATTAAACTAAAATACTGTGCAATTTGGCCAAACTTCAGATATTTGTACCTGTTTGCTACGCAGATCATTGATGGATACGGATGGCTGATGTCAGAAAGAAAAAATTTTGTATTCTTGACCCCTATAACAAGAAGTGTCTCGCCTCATCCAGAATGAAGCTTAATACATTTGTTGTAAGTTGATTTTATTTTCTCTAAAAAAATTCTGGGTATAACATTGTTGTTAGCATTATAATATTTGGGTGTGATGCTGTTTAAAATAAGGTGTACTATGGGATCTTTTAGGTGTAAACAGATTTTAAATGTAGTCTTATATTTTGCTTTGTTTTTGGTTTTTAGGGGTATGTAGTTTTTAGAATGAGGGTATATGCGGGTGGACAACCTCTCAAAAAAGATGATGATAAAATTCAACCACCGTATATCAACATTTCTGGCCAGAAAACGAGGTATAAATATTTCTCTCTAAAAAATTTGTGTTTTCTCTTACTGTCCAATTTTATTGTGCTAATTTATTTTTTGTTTTCAGCTTTGATTGTGTCATTTATGTAATGACATGGCTTGAGATAATCGAGCCAGAAAACATTAAAAAAGGGAGATATGACTGGGACAATTGGACACAGGTAATTGTATTTAAAAATATATAACTCTATATTAATTTACTAAATTAACAGAGTTCAATAAAAGAAATTTCTTTAAACTGTAGGCAGAGGTGGACCACTTCAAGGTTGAATATGCTTCGCAGATTCTATTTGATGAGATAAATCGAGACAGAGATACAGCCATTTCAGAAAGTGAAGCAATAAGATTGTCCAAACCATCTGCAATTTTGTTGAGTTCATATTGTCAAATAGATTCAGATGATTTTGACACTGATTAGTGTGAATGTTGTGTAGTATGTGAATAGTTTGAACACTTTTTGTATAATTTATGAATATTAATCCAATCTTAGTATAAAGTTTGTTTGCATAAATTTTGTTTGTCAAAGCTGTCTCTGCTGTATTCAAAAGCTGTCAATTACAGGTTCAAAAAAATCAAGAAAAACAAGACCAAACATACTAATACGCCGAATTACTTTTATAATGCACCAAAAAATAACCGGAATACACCCAAATTGCGTGCTTACATATTTCCATGGAAAATCTATCCAGGATTTATGAGAATTAAGAATTTTGAATTGTTACCCTCCTTAGGAATTGAATTGTATATGTATTGTAAATTTAAAATAAACAAATCCCTTCAGATAGTTCAATACACTAATTTTTAACACAAACAACAGCATCTCAAAAAAATATTAAAAAAAAAGAAAAATGTCAAAAATAAGAGAATGCATAAATACATCCAAAAAATTTATCGGTCGTACACCAAAATACTGGCACTCTACACCAAAAAATCTATCATGTGCTACTGGGTCTCTGAACTGATAATTCATAACATGTCCATGATATTGGCTGGAATTTAGTTGCACCACTGATACACCATTAAAATGGTTCAACTGGAAAAAATAAACTCACATACTAGCAAAACTATTAACAAAAATAAACTCAATTACCCTCTATTTAAAGAACATCACTTTTACCTCACTTAGAGCTTTCGTTTTCTTTTTCTTTGAGGCATTTACAATCTGTTTGTCCAACTCTGAACCTAGTCTATTTTGGGACGTCCCCTTATTCTCATCTGTGGAGGGCTTTGAAGCTCGTTAATGGATTCCAAGTTAGCATCTTCGTGAGATAACGAACATGTGCCCTTGCTTTTGGCTTTCAGTTCTTGCATCTCCACCACGACGTTATCGTAGGCGTGGTGCAGAATCACAGTGAGCTCCTCGAATTCTAATGTAAATTCGCATATATTTTGCGAACAAAACACCAATTCGTCAAACCTCTTGCATCTTGGCTCCAACGGTGGCTCGTCATGGCTGCTCTTGATGTGTGTGTGTCTCCTCTTTACGTTCTTGCTCCATTGTTCTAATATGTATCTCAGTGATACTTTTTTTACTCGTTCAAAGCTTAACACGCTTAGGGCGTGACATCACAATATCCCTCTCACTGACATTTCACTTGGGCTGCTACAGTATCATATGTAACGGAAAACTTGTTAAATATTGAGTTGGAAACTTGTTCTACAATTTTGTATACTGAATAGCCTAGAGCGGAGTTCTTTAATCTTGTGATGCAATTCACCTCCCCTCTGAATTGTGCTTGAACTTCCCTGAACTTCTAGTGAGTATACACGTGTTGAAACTGAGCTTCTACTGAGAATTTTGTTGCACATGGTATGACGGTGTGAAAATCTGTAACATCTGATTCTCTCTCTCTTTGCTCCCTACTTTCGAGGTAATTATGGTATTGTTTAACAAATTGGATAAGTGAGTTATTTCACGTAATAAATTTGTTAAAAAAATCATGCATGCTTTCACTCCTTTGTGTGCTTCTCATCTCGGCCCAGAAGTGGTGATCGAGATAAACTGAAATTCATATATGACGGCCTTCGTAAAGTTCTGCAGAAAACACCTAAATCAGAACTATAATACACCCAAAAACATGCAATTTACACCTCTGCTGTAGATTTTAAAAAACATTACCTGAAAGCCACTTGTTGTCCACAAGACCATACTTCATCAGAAAATCATTCTAATTTCTATCAAATAATTCTTTGGTATGAGAGTTCTAAACAACATGGCTCATATCTTGTTCGATTTCTAGGTGTCTCTTGTAGCCGTTTAATTTGCTTGGAATCTTTTTCATGATGTGCCAAATACACCAACGGTGAATTGTTGTGGGCATACAAGCCTCAATATCCCTTTGCATCGATGTGCATTGATCGCTGAGAATCCCTTTTGGAGGATTTCCTCCCATGAAACGAAGCCAACAATCAAATAACCATTTGAATGATTGAATATCCTCATTTTTTATCAAAGCGTATCCCAGAAGTGTTGACTGACCGTGGTCATTCACCCCTACAAAAGAACCAAAAACCAAATTATACCTGAAACAGATTACGAGAAAACAGAAATAAAGTCGTTAAATACACCCAAATAATAACTCTCTAAACCCAAAAACATCCAATGTACACCTCTGCTGCAGATTTATAAAATAACATTAATTCAACATCATAAACCAGAACAGCATATTACCTGTTTGTATTGTAGGTGATGTCGAATGAAATAACATCTCCGAAATACTCACAGGTGGCCCTTCTCCTTGCGTCTGCCCAAAAAGCAAGCTTAATCGACTGATCGTCCTCGAGTTCGAGCTCAAAAAAGAAATTATGATTCTTCTCTATCATTCTTAATAAGTATTTTCCGAATTCTTTTGCATCATCTAGTTCCGAAACATTCCGCACTTCTCTCGTGATGTAATTTCTTACGTCTTTTTTGATAAAATTTAACTCGCGGTGACCCCTGACTGCTGCCACAAATGATTGGTAACTTTTGCTTGGTATGATTCTGGCTTCCTCGTTATTCTCTATTGTACGACGCACATACATGCCTAGTTCTCTGTGCTGTTTAAACATCTCTACTTGATTTGCACAGCAAGGATGTGAATGATGCAACACAACCTTGGAAATGATCCAAACACCGATGTCCTTCAATATGTATATATAAATTCTTGCGGGACAATTTAATCCTGCTAAGGAATTTGTCTTCTCCGTCGGAGATATTTTCGATTTCCATTTCCCCTTTCTGCTACATGTAATCAATTGGTTCTTAATTTCATTTCTCTTCTTATTTGTGCTTCGAACTCTTGTAGAAAAACCTGCAGCTTTCGAATAATCCTTGTAGAATTTTGCAGCATCTTCAAAGGTGTTAAAAGTCATCCTAATCTTGGGAATAAACTGCTCATCAACATCACAGAGGAACTATAAAATACACCCAAAATAGTCCACAATACACCATATTAAAATAAGCATAAACTATAGAATGCAAATACAACTATAAAACCATCATAAAAAATAACAAAAATCAGATTCATGACTCATCATCAAACAGAAACTAAAACAATTCAATTAAAACAATAAAACAATTCACCCTCAGTCAATTGAAAAGTCAGAACCTGTAAATACACCCAAACTTTCCCATGTTACACCCAGATATTCCTAATTTATATTCGAAAGTTTGATATAAAATGCAGAAGATTCATCAGAACTAGTACATTACATTCAATTCAAACAATGAACAATGAACAAGAAATTTCACAGGCAAGGTTCACAACATTATTCAGCTCCACAATCATAAACTACTAACAAAAATATTAACTGGAATTAAACCACACCGTAGGGACTTCATTGGATTCAAATTCAAAATGCATTTTGCTCTGGTTCAGCTGGCAATCTGAAGTTGAATAATCCATTATCTTCAAAATGATTTCAGAGCTTGATTCCAGAAACAATAAAAATCGAGAAAAAGGAACAAAGAGAATGCACGTAAACGCCAAAAGAGAACACAACAAGAAATGCACGAAACAGATCGTAGAGAGAAGACACGAAAACACAGAAGAAATTCGAAAAAGAAAATGAAATCCTTTCGAAAAAGGAAGTTTTATATTCGTGCGTTAATTGAAAAATCTGTTAAAAGGTGCGTGGATTAGACGTTCCAGAAGAGGCACGTGTTAGGTGTAATTGAGTATATGGACTTATAAGACTTGGATAGCAAAAACGCTTGTATGTGGAGAATAACTGAAAAATATATTGATATTAAAATAGAAACGAAAAGGATAAGTTAAAATTAAATATACAAAGAGAAACATTTAATTTTTTATCTAATTTCTTGATATAACAAAAAATGAAATTCTCAATCTAACTTGTTCATACCATAGTTTTATCACAAAATCCAAAATAGGAGGTTTTTATATCTCTAATCACTCAATATGACGACTACAATAGTTTATGAGGTATTTAAGATCTCTTATTAGGTTAAAAAAAAAATCTTATGTCTACAAACATAAAAGCCAATTTAATAACTAAATAAACAAAATCAAAATATATAAAATTAAATTGAATATTTTAAAAATATAAACTAATAATTTCTAAATAATACTTAGAACTTTTTATATCATGAACATTTAAAACACGTATCATTCTCCTCCTCTTTAAAAAAGATTCATCCTCAAATCTTGTAGTTAAAAAAAATAGTAAATGAAAAGAACAAATACAAATTTTTTTCTTTTTTTTGCACGATATTTTTATATTTTTTTTAAAATAATAAAATTAATAAGAATGACAAAACAATAATGAAACACAAATAAAAAAGACAAAGATAATAAGAGCACAAAGAAGGATGCAAGAGATACTGAATCTTTTTTTGACACAAGAAGAATAAATATAGATTAATAAGGATTAATCTAATATTTGAAATTTGATACCAAATAATAATAAACAAAAGCGCATGAATTGAAATTGAATAAAAAATTAAAATTGAAATTGAATTAAAAAAATTAAAATTAAAATTAAAACAAAAATAATAGATTGAATATAACCTCTTATTAGGTTAAAATAAAGAAATACCCTAAGCGCATAAACATAAAACTTAATTTAGTAACTAAATAAATAAAATTAAAATATATTAAATTAAATTAAAAATTTTAAAAATATAAACTAATAATTTTTAAATAATACTTATTTTTTTTTATATTACAAATATTTAAAGCATTTATTGGTACATTAATCCCACGGTTTTGAGTTTTGACCCATCACGATGTGGAAAATATTGAAAGAAACGAACAATGAAATTAATGAAATGGATAATCAAGTAATAATAAAGTTAATGAAACCTTGATGACACTGGGCTTCGCTCATTGGCTTTCCTTAAATAGCTTCAATCGGTTCTAACTTCTAAACCCTTAATCCTCTTATTCATGGACTCCTTATTTCTTCAATGATAATCAAATGAGTCTATTTCATCTTTATGTTTTTTATATTTTAGCTGAAGATGAGTCTATTTACAATAAAAAATTTAGTATAATACAATAGAACCTGATGAATATACTATAGGTTTAATATAATAACTAATAAAATCATCAGCTATTTTTTACTGTATATAATGAGAAATTAAATAAGAAAGATTTACTGTACAATTTTTCAAAATACTATTTATTATATATGATTCTTAAAAAAATATACTTTACAATGTTTAATATTTAAATTCATGACTTTTAGTATTTACCATTTTAACTAACATTTTTTTATTATTATACACAATTAATTAATAAAAAAGGTAAATTAAAAGATATATTAGTGCCACTTCTTATAGTTTAAGATATCGTTTGTTTTGAGGTAATGAACCGAAATTGGGAGACTAAAATTCAATATCATATTTGTTGGCTTAGAAACTAATATTAAAATTTCAGTCTCTGTCTAAAAATTGTGTATCATATTTCAGTACCTCCAAAAAGTGGAGATACAGAGAACTGAAATTTTTAGAGACAGAGTCTGAAATTATAATAACATTTTATACTTAAAATACTCTATTTTAATTCATTAATTCTAACTTTATCCTTTGTGTAAATTAAATTAAAACTTCATTCTTATTTCATTCTCCGTCTCCCACTTTACACCAAACATAATACTGAAACTTATTTCAGTTTCTGTCTCTCAATCTCAGTCAAAAGTAGCGTTTGTTTTGAGATAGTGGGACGAAAACTGGCAAACTGAAATTCAGTATTATGTTTGTTGGTCTAGAGACTGGTATTAAAATTTCAATCTCTGTTTCCAAAATTTTAGTATTTCAGTACCTCCAAAAAATAGGGACACAGGGGACTGAAATTTTTGGAGATAGAAACTAAAATTTTAATAATATTTTGTACATAAAATACTTCTATTTCAATTAATTAATTTCAATTTTATCATTTGTACAAATTAAATTAGAGTTTTATTTTTATTTTAATCTCTATCTCCTACTTTACACCAACACAATATTAAGACTTATTTCAATTTCAGTCTCTCAGTCTCTATCTATCAATTTCAGTCTTTCAATCTCTATCTCTCTTCACATATCAGCTATACTGGTCAACAACCTGCACAAACCATGTTGGTTCATATTACTTGTTACGATATGTACATCCAAATTTACATATAATATATCCATGTAGCTAGGTCAGAAAACATTATTCTACCTCTTTTTTGGACAAGTTAACAAAATGCAATAATGAGCGTTTGGCGACACAGTTTAACTATTCTGCTTTCATGATGCGATATTGAACGAGACTTATATAAGGCAAACATATATTGCGTTAATTAATAATTTCCTTAACCTAATTACTCTTTGTTGTAGTTGTTAGCGTGTGGTTATATCCTTGAAAGTTGAAAGTTGAAAATTGAAAGGCATGAATGATGAATGCAATGCCCACTGAGTTTTACTTTTACCTTTTCGTGGAGCAGGGCCAGTCGCAAGTTTCAACTATGTCCTCCTAGGATTCTTTTCATTTCTTCAATTTTTTAACCACACCTTCAATTTCTTACCTTATTCAAGAAGCCTACTCTGTCAAACTTGTTACACTGATGGTCCATAGTCAACATTAGACTTTCACATTTTGACCCCAATTTTATGCTTTGACCGAGTTATCAATAACTTCTATTATTTGATTATCTTAAAATAGTAAATCTAATGTGAAATTTCCTTTTAAATAATATTATTGAAAAGAACAACAGACTCGAATTTTCCGCACCATATAGTATGCTGAACTGGTGATAACTTAACATATGGGATATGCATGGTTGTTGATGAAAGTGAACAGGTTGCAAGGAATAGGATTTAAGCGACAAGTTAGGGTTGCATTATTGGTTTATTGCTATGATGGCTCCAAACATAATTAATCTTTTTCACACGATTTGTGCAACACACACATGCAATGTGATACACTTTATTTGGAGCCTAATTTCTTTTGTTCTTGTTAATTATTAAGTTTCAGTATTTCTGTTATGAGTCTCTGCAGTTTGGACATATTGTAATAGTTAAGGGTATGTGTCTTCAAATGTATGAGAATATAGACAAAGGTATTTGTAACGAAGAAAAATAGTAGAAGAAGTACTGAGGCAAGTAATAATGATAGTTGTGTCCAAAATGACAAGCCGTTATCACAAAAAAAAGAGTTAGTTACTGAGGCAGAACAGATGGCAATTGATTTACAACAAAAAAAATAGCGGAAAAGGCACGAGAGAGAACCTTAAATAGAAGGTTGGAAGGCTATGTGTGGCAACGTTGAGTGGTATTGCTCTCTCTTTTTGAAAATTTTTCTCTGACTTCTTTTTCCTTTTGAATATTGCTTCCTTATTCTTCTTCTTTTTCATCATTCAGGTATTGTTGTGACAATGGATGAGTAACAATAATTCTCTCTTCCCTTAACACTACCTACGAGACTTCTCTTATAGTATTGATTATTTGATTATGTTTTTTCTTGTCTTCTTTATACTGTTTCATTGTTATTAGCACTCAATGGTTCTTGTAATACTCCTCTATGAGGCATTCATGCTCTCTTAGTTAATACCACGAGATCTTTACCCTTCCATTTGGTGCTTTCGTTGATCATGGCCGACAATACTCGGATGAAGATTATGGAGGCTGACATCAAGCGTTTGTATCAGATGATCGAAGCGGCCACCGAGGAGGGCAAAGCTGAACGCGCATACGCCACAGATGCTACGGATCTGAAGCTAGAAGCGATCCAGTCCTCTCTCACCCAGCTCCTTTCTGATCCGAATCGCGGCCATTCCGTCGTGTGTGACTCCCCGCAAGGCTCGTACTCTAGAGCCGATCATCACCAGCGACAACTACAACCGTACAGAAGGGTGAGCTTTGATCTCCTGAATTTGATGGAATGGATGCGCTAAACTGGATATTTTCTGTCGATCAATACTTCAATTTCTTTTGAGTTCCGGTGGAAGAACAAGTTGGTCTCGCCGCAATGCACATGACCGGCATGGCAGTGCCATGGTTTCAAATGGCTCAACGTTCAGCTCCTTTCCGATCATGGGCCCAGCTCAAACACGACATTAGGATCGAATTTGGACCTCTCTCTTTGAGTCCCCGCGAGAACTCTTATTCAAGCTTCAACAACACGGCTCTGTGTCCGATTATTATGCCAAATTTGTTTCATTGGTGAATCGATCCAGCATCGAACCTTAGAATGCTCTACGTGATTGTTTTATCAGTGGATTGCGGGTGGATATTCGCCATGAAGTAAAGACACAGTGCCCCCGTCCTTGATGCGAGCGGTCAGTCTTGCGCGCTTGTATGAAGACAAATTCTCATCCACCACAAGGAACACGCACGACCCTTCTAACTATAGGCCCCCTCTTGCTTCGCCCCAACACACGACACCGTTGCGACCACCACCCCGCAGCACTCTGCCTCCGTTACTACCTACACCACCGCAACAGCAGATCCCTACCAAGAGTTATATTAAGCGTTTGACACCTGCCGAAATCCAGAGCCGCCGCGACAAGGGATTATGTTACTGGTGTAATGAGCGGTTCTCTGCCACACACAAATGCCCAAATAAACATTTTATGCTCTATCAGGTTGAGCCAGAGCCAGATGCTTCCCCAGGGGTTTCAATTGAGGAGGTCCCCAGTGACGGCGATTGTTGCAAAAACTTGATCAACAAGTAATTGAACATCATCTGTCTTATAATGCGATGCACGGCACTTCTGGACCTGCATCCATTCGAATCAAGGCTCGGATTGGGGGTTTAGACGTTCAAGCTCTCATTGATGGGGGTAGCTCCGATAGCTTCATCCAGCCGCGCATTGCCAAGTTTTTAAACCTTCCCGTCAAACCAGCTCTGGGTGTTCGTGTTATGGTGGGTAATTTCACGATTATGGATGTAGAGGGGCAAATTCTCTCCCTGGAAGTGACATTGCAAGGCTGCAAGATTACCATTCCGGATGTCTTTGTTCTCCATGTCACTGGAGGAGATTTGGTGATAGGCACCCCATGGTTGAGGACCCTGCGAGCTCATATTGTGGATTACGACGCTACTTTTCTTCATTTTTGGCACGAGGGACAATTTGTGACAATGCAGGGTGAGACTTCTTCAGCCCTGTCTCAAGCTCAATTTCATCATATTAGGCGATTGGTCAACACCGACGCCATAGCGGAGGCATTCACAGTTCAGCTCCAGCAAAGTGATGAAACAGCAGAAACTCTTTTACAGCTTTTGGAAGGGTTGAACCCAGAATTAACCATCCTTCTTTACACTTATGGCACAGTTTTGCTCAACCCAAGGGACTGTCACCACAACGGGCGCATGATCATTCGATTCCTCTGACTAAAGGTGCCAAACCGGTCAAGGTGCGGCCATACCGGATCCTCATAGCCAAAAGAATCAAATTGAATTGATGGTGAAACAAATGTTGGAGGACGGAATCATCCAACCCAGTAAGAGCCCATTTTCTTCTCCAATTCTATTAGTAAAAAAGAAAGATAGAACATGGCGTTCTTGTACTGACTATAGAGCCTTGAATAAAATTACTATCAAAGATAGCTTTCCAATCCCAACTGTGGATGAGTTGCTTGATGAACTATTTGGTGCTACTGTTTTTTCTAAACTTGATTTACGATCCGGGTATCATCAAATCTTGGTGACGCCCGAGGATAGGCACAAGATAGCCTTTCGCACCCACCAAGGCCTTTACGAGTGGCTTGTAATGCCGTTTGGACTTACCAATGCCCCAGCGACTGATGCACCACTATTTCGTGGTGCATTTTATGTTGAATTGAGAGGATTTTATCACCTTTTCTCACACTCATTCAATGAAATATCATGATTTTGTAATTCTCCCTTAATTTGTGCTTAAATGTAAAAACATACTTTTTATGCCTTTAATTTGCTAGTTTTAATTCACCTTTGATTCCACTAGATGCCTTGATGTGTTTGTTAGTGAATTCAGGTTGAAAAGTCTAGGAATGGACAAAGGAGTGAAGAGAAAAGCATGCAAAGTGGAGAGATTATGGAAAATCAAGGATTTGGAGTGCACTCATCGACGCGCACGCGTGAATATAAAGTCGCATGGCAACGCGTACGTGTGACATGACGCGTACGCATGGGAAAGTAAAGGTAAAGGAATAAGAAATTAGAAAGGAAAAGTAAATGAACAAGAAATTAGAAAGGAAAAGTAAATCAAAGCATGAATTAAACCTAGATCTAGAGAAATCCTAATCTACATCTAACCTAATTTTAGAGAGAAGAGAGAGCTTCTCTCTCTAGAAACTAACTAAAGCATGATGAAAACTAGACTATGTGCTCTCCCCTCCCCCCCCTCTTGACTCCTCTTGATTTCTGCATGTAATAGGCTCAGAAAATAAGTTGGATCTGGGCCTGGGAAGCTCAAAAATCGCCCCCAACGTTTTTACTTTAATGAGGTTACGTGCGAGCTACGACGCGTACGCATGGGTCACGCGTACGCGTCGATTGGCATTTTTACTTCCCATGCATACGTGTCATGTCACGCGTACATGTCGCCTTGCGACTTCATATTCACGCGTGCGCGTCGATGAATGCACTCCAAATCCTTGATTTTCCATGATCTCTCCACTTTGCATGCTTTTCTCTTCACTCCTTTGATCTATTCTTAGCCTTTTCAACCTGAATTCACTAACAAACATATCAAGGCATCTAGTGGAATCAAGGGTGAATTAAAACTAGCAAATTAAAGGCCTAAAAAGTATATTTTCACATTTAAACACAAATTAAGGGAGAATTACAAAACCATGCTATTTCATTGAATAAGTGTGAGAAAAGGTGATAAAATCCCCTCAATTCAGCATAAAATGTACCACGAAATAGTGGTGCATCAGTGACCTTCCAACATTTGATGAATGATGTCTTTGGGCCTCACTTACGGAAGTTTGTACTTGTATTCTTTGATGATATTTTGGTTTATAGTTCCTCTTGGGCATTGCACCTACAACACCTTGAGATGGTCTTACGAATTCTGCAACGGGAGTGTTTATTTGCCAAGCTCTCTAAATGCCTCTTTGGCACGGCAGAAATCGATTATCTGGGGCATACCATTTCCGGAAATGGAGTGCAAATGGAGCAAGCCAAAGTGAAGGCTGTTTGTGAATGGCAGCAGCCCCAGAATCTCAAGCAGCTTAGCGGATTTCTAGGCCTCACAGGTTATTACGCAGATTTATCAAGGGTTATGCGACTTTGGCAGCACCCCTTACCGACCCTATTAAAGAAAGATGCTTTTCTATGGAGCACTCAGGCATCGGCGGCTTTCTAACATCTTAAGGATGTTATTACTTCCTAACCTGTGCTAGCACTACCCAAGGGAAGCACCCAATTGCTTATTTTTCAAAAAAATTGTCCTCCACTATGTAGCAATAATCAGCTCATGTCAGGGAGTTTTATGCAATTACAGAGGCAGTGGCTAAATTTCGACACTATTTATTAGGGAGGCACTTCATTATCCTCTCGGATCAGCAAAGTTTGAAAGCATTGGTTGACCAAACATTGCATACACCAGAACAGCAGAAGTGGCTCCACAAGTTATTGGGTTTTAACTTCGAAATTCAATACAAACCAGGCCGGGAGAACGTCGCAGCTGATGCTCTTTCGCGGTGCTTCTTTGTTGCATTTTCTACACCTCGACTTGATTGGGTCACGACTTTAAAGGAGGATCTTCAAACCGATGATTCACTGAAGGCCCTATTGCTTCAAGACAGGCAAAATCCTCAAGGTGAGGGTAATTACTCTTCAAATAATGGCCTTCTTCTTTGGATGAACAAGGTTGTTATTCCTTTAGGCAGTAGCTTGATCAAGCTTATTTTAAAGGAATACCATGATAGTATGATCGGCGGTCACCCAGGCATTGCCAAAACAATTGAGCGGATCGCCTCCAATTTTTATTGGCCTAATATTCAGTGGAACATCTGGCGTTATGTGCTAGACTGTGCCATTTGTCAACAAGCCAAAACCA
>NC_029794.2:8559649-8561331 GCF_000816755.2 Arachis ipaensis | reverse complement strand
TTTTATCACTGCCTTGCCTCAGTCTCACGAGCATTCGGTTATCATGGTAGTGGTGGACAGACTCTCTAAATTTGTCCATTTCATTGCGCTGAAACGTACGTGATTTTGATAGTAGGACAGTGGTTGAAGCTTTCATAGGAAATGTGGTTAAATTGCATGGGTTCCTAACTCCATAGTTTCAGACCGAGATCGCATTTTCATCAGCAAATTTTGGCAGTATCTATTCAAGTTACAGGGCACTGAGTTAGTTATGAGCTCTGCGTATCATCCTCAAACCGATGGCCAAAGCAAAGTTGTTAACAAAACTCTGGAAATGCACCTTAGATGCTTTTGTTTCGACAACCCAAGCAAGTGGAAGGACTTAGTTCCTTGAACTTAATTTTGGTACAACACATCGTTTCACAGTAGCATTAAGATGTTGCCGTATAAGGCCCTTTATGGTCGGGATCCCCCTTTACTGATTCGGTATGAAGTGTCTTCTCGGGATGATCAATCCTTGCAAGACATTTTATTGGAACGCGATCGCACTATCGAGCAGCTGAAGCGCAACTTGGCCCGCTCACAACAATTCATGAAGGATTTCACTGACCGAAGACGCTGACATGTTACTTTCAAGGAGGGAGATTGGGTGTTAGTTAGGCTACAACCGTATCGGCAACATTCAGTCGCTCTACGGGAGACTCAGAAGCTTGGTATGCGCTACTTCGGTCCGTTTCAAATTGGCAGAAAAATTAATGAAGTTGCCTATAAGCTAAATTTACTGCCAGAGGCCCAGATACATGATGTATTCCATATTTCAGCTCTGAAACCATTTAGGGGTAAAAACCAGGACCAGTATCTTCCTTTTCCACTACAGACGTTGGAGATTGGGCCGGTTCTCCAGCCTTCTGAGGTCTTGGACAGCAGAATGGTTATGAAAAATGGGCACGAGGAACCCCAAGTGAAGATCCGCTGGGGTCCAAGCCAGGCAGCAGAGGTAACTTGGGAATCTGTTGCAGATATTACTAGTGCTTTTCCTCAATTTAACCTTGAGGGCAAGGTTATGCTTAGAGAGGGAGGTAATGTAATGAAGAAAAATAGTAGAAGGAGGACTGAGGCAAGTAATGGTGATAGTTGTGTCCAAAATGACAAACCGTTATCACCAGGAAAAGAGTTAGTTAATGAGGCAGGACAGATGGCAATTGATTTGCAACAAAAGGATAGTGAGAAAGGCATGAGAGAGAGAACCTTAAATAGAAGGTTGGAAAGGCTATGTGTGGCAGCGTTGAGTGGTATTGTTCTCTCTTTCTGAAAATTCTTCTCTAACTTATTTTCCCTTTTGAATATTGCTTTCTTATTCCTCTTCTTTTCCATCATTCAGGTGTTGTTTTGACAATGGATGAGTAACAATAATTTCCTCTTCCCTTAACACTACTTAGGAGACTTTGCTTATAGTATTGATTATGCTTTTTCTTGTCTTCTTTATACTGTTTCATTGCTATTAGCACTCAATGGTTCTTGTAATACTCCTCTGTGAGGCTTTTATGCTCTCTTACTCTCTTAGTTAATACGACGAGATCTTTACCCTTCCGGTATTAGTCAAAATTAAAGACTTAAAAGATCTACTATAGAAAACAGAATTCAGATTGTTATTTAAGTACTTTCTTTGGTTTAAATTATTGTTAAGTTAAATATTCATGAAA
>NC_029794.2:8543273-8559614 GCF_000816755.2 Arachis ipaensis | reverse complement strand
AATAAATTTATTTTATATATATATATAATTTTTATATTAATAATATGAATAATTATTCAAAAGAAAATATATAATTATGATTCAGCATTATCAAGTATGCATCATATGTATGTAATAGTCATTAACAACTCTAACCCATAATAGACTCTTGAGTGTTGAATCCCTTCATAGCACAAATAAAGAAAGAAAAAGAAAATGAGAAAAAAGTGAGATGAGTACCTGACTACTTGGACACATACATGTTACAGCTCATATATGTGTTTAAAGAAGTGTATGAGATGAGAGTCATGATAAAAGCTTAAAGCTGATCCTTTCCTATTAATATTGTACTCCATTACAATCCCCTAAATCTAATGGTGACTTATTCTGTCTTCCCTTTAGAGATATATGACAAAAGTTTATCACTTAAATGACACAGATCATGATCTTCAAATTAGAAACCTCTCTTTTATGGTGGGAGAAAGTTGAACTGCCATATATATTTGAGTTAAAGGGATAGTAGTCGGTGGTGTTAGTTTTTATTTTCTATACGATCACCTTTTTTACCTTACCCTTTCTCAATAATTTTCTTTAAGGAAAAAACTCTATACTAAAATACATTTACAAGTTTAATACTAATTAGTTTAGTGTGCTATATTCTGTTTTGTCATCATCAAGTAAATTTTAAACCATAATTTTATTGGATTTAGGAAATTATTTAAGGAGTAATACTATACATTTAAATACTTTTATGAATTAAGTCCAACTAAGTTAAATAATAAAATTTATAACAAAAAAAAAATTAATAAAAAATAGTTAAAACTTGTCTTATTTAATATTTTATTAATTATCGTAATAATTAATGAATGTTAGATAAAATAAATAATGACTATATTTTATTAATATTTTTTAGGAGTGAGCACAAATAGTGCATATCCGATTACTCGTTCGAATCCGAATCAAACCAATTAAATTAGTTTTGGAATCAACGGGTAATCGGTCCAATCCGAACCAAATTAAACCAATGGTTCTTTCTAGTAATTAGTTTGGATAACGATTTTGGGATTGCGGAACCCAAACCAACCCGTGTACTCGACTATGCATTAATTAAATAAAAAAAAATAAAATTTAAAATATATATATATGCCTTTTAATGAAGGATTATTTAGTGAAGACTTTAAAAGATTGTTCCTTCGAAGGATTATTTCTATTACATTTTTGTATTTGGATTTTAATGTGTTTGGTGTTTAACATTTTTGGATTTTAATGTCTAATATGTTTAGATTTTAATGTGTTTAGTTTTTAATATATTTGGTGTTTAACATGTTTAGATTATTTCTATTGATTTTATATGTTTATTGTACTTACAGAATTTTCAAAAAAAAATATTTTATTTTTTTTATGAATTTCTGTTTCATCGGGTATTCAATTATCTGAACCGAACCAATCCGTTTTTAATCGATTTAGTTTGATTCGAATACATACACAAAAGAATATAAATTCAAACCAAACTGAACCAATTATAATTCAATTGATTCGATTCTATTTTCATCCTATACTCGAATCAAACGAATTCGTGCTCACCTCTATTTTTTTTTTTTTTTTTTATCAAACGTTCTCCTAAAAAAGTATATGGTCCACACAGCCTACAGTCCTTTTGTTCCCTTCTCTTACCTCATCATTACACTTAGCAACACAATTCCCAAATCTCCTCTCAACTTTTATTATTATTAACCAATTGCTAGATATTCATTACCCTTGATTAGAGTAAGCTTTTGTTTAAGTACATTTCTCAACCGTAAAATATGAGCAATCATAACCGCAAATGAGCTTTTAGAATCTTAAATTCTTATTATAATGACTAATAGATAAATACCACAGTTTACCAAAAAGAATGAGTAGATAAAGTAGCTCAGGAACCATGTACTTTCTGTTCCTTTCCTTCGTTCGGTGAAAAGGACATACGAATGCGCAGATATGAACACAGCCATAAGGGAAAATATAAAGTATACAATGTTCTATACATAAAAATATTGTTAAACTAACTAAAAGTTTCTTTTTCTTTTTTAATTTCTCCTCCCTTTTCTTTTCTTCCTTCAATTTTATCGTCAATGAGAAGTGTAATTATTGTCATCACATGAATTCATATAAGCTTTCATGGGAGTCACATTAGGACAATTATGTGATCCCACTTTTCCTTTGGGTACATATGGGGATCACACTTTTTTATACCTACAAGTCCTCAACTACCCGATAATTTATTGGTTGAGACATTATTAATATCATTATAATGAGTGAATAAATTGTAAGTTCAATGCATAGTGCCCTTGGTCATTCATACAATAATACTAGTAATAATTAATCTTATAACCAAGCATATATTGATTGTCTCACTAATCTCCTTAAATAAATATTAAGATTTAAATTCTATTTATTTATTAATGATAAATTTTTAAATAAAATTTGAATTCGTCTTGAATAGAATTTTTAATAAGAAGAAAAGGAAGAGCTATGTTGATGATAAGGAAGAAACAGATATATATGTGGTGAGAAAAGTTGAGCTAAAGTATTTACATTCTTAGAAGTATTGAAAATGATGATGACTAAGCTTATAGGGTTGATCTCTTTCTTTCTTGGTTAATCTACTAGGCATGAAAACCCTACTCCTAAGGATGTTATTATTGATATGATTAGGCACCTCGGGTGGCTTAATAGACCTAATCAAAGCCCAATTAAGAGGCTTAAAGAAGTCATGCCTCTTAATCTCAAGAGAACCCATGCAACTGCCAATCCTCTTGTTTGGATTCTTGACCAAAAGCTTGCTTATAAGATCTTGAACCTTCACCATCTCCTCATACTCCTTGCTACTAGTAACCGCAATCCTTGGAAAAACCAATGGCATCTTGAGAATATTCAACAGCGTCTTCTCATTATTCTCGCCTTTGAACGGCGTTCTTCCGTACAACATCTCATACAAGAACACTCCGAAAGTCCACCAATCCACGGCGCTGCCATGGCCTTGACCTAAGATCACTTCCGGCGCCAAATACTCGTGCGTTCCCACGAACGATTTCGACCTTGCTTCTATTGGCTCCGCTACGAGCTCTGGATCGAGTTCTTCAACTTGGTTAGCGTTTTCTGTTATGACGGTTGTAACGGTCGGGGAACGTTTCTTGTTTCTTGATGAAGATAGTGAGAAGCATGAGAGTACTGGCTGGATGGGTGCGGTGGCGCAGGATCTGGTCTTTGTGGACTTAATGGTGCGTTCCAATCTGGTGGTGGTTTTTGTCCTTAGGAGCTTGGGAACGACGTCGCATTTGAGAGAGAGATCGAAATCCGATAGCATTATGTGGCCGTCTTCCCTCACCAGAACGTTCTCCGGCTTCAAATCCCTGTACACTATCCCCATCATGTGAAGATATTCTACCGCCAAAAGTGTCTCCGCTCCATAGAATCTATCAATTTCTTAACTTAATTAGCACCATTCTATCATGCATATATTAAATATGATTTAGTTAAAACATGTAATAAGAGAGAGAAAGTGCTTACTTAGCGGAAGCAATGGAGAAGCGCTTCCCGGGCTGGCGTTGGCGAGCGGCGTACAAGTCGCCGCCGGGGCAGAACTCCATGAGCAAGCAAGAGTAATGAGAAGCTTCAAACTGAGTGTACAAAGTTGGCAAGAAAGGGTGATCAAGCATTCCAAGAATCTCCTTCTCCATCTCCGCTCTATGAAGCTTCTTCCTTATGGCAAGTGCTTCTCTGTCCACAACCTTCATGGCGTAGAAGCACTGCGGAAGCCCCACCACCGGGTTCCTTATCTGGCAAAGGTACACGTTCCCTATGTCGCCGCTCCCCAGCCGCCTCAGCAACCGGAAGTGGTCCAGCCCCACGCGCCCGTGGTGGCTGAGGAGCCGCTGCATGGCCTCCCATGCAACTTGGTTTGCCTTGTGCGGCTTGCTTTGGAGAGAAGAAGAAGTCAGAAACAAAGGGGTGTCTGTGATGGCGGAGGACGACGAGAAAACGGAGACGGAGCTCTGGCGGCGGAGGCTGCTGAAGCTGAGGTTGCTCATCCAGCTGCGGGTGGATTCAGGGAGGGTGGTGGTGGTGGTGACGGAGGAGGAGCTGCTGTCGTAGTCAGGTTCATTATTATTATCTCTTGAGGGTGTGGTGATGATGGTGGTAGCCATGGTGTGTTCTAAGGTAACATATGTGTTATGGAAGTGTGTGTGGGTGTGGGCTTCACATTTTATACGCACAACCAACCCTTCACTTTAATTTTGTTGCCATTCAAATCTTGCACATGCCACACATCAAATAAAATGTGACCTGGAATAAGAATCAATATAATACATCAACTAACTCTTTATTATCATTACTATTTCTTTATAATAAATTTTCACAATATTACTAGGATTCTTTCTAATATTTTCAAAATTGTTTACCTTTTTTCTATAATTTTTAAGAATTATATTTAGTATAAGAATGAAGTTTATTATTAATTCAAACTAGCTAACAGGATCACGTACAACAAAACAAAAGTTTACAAAAGGAGTGTCTGCTTTTACTAACTTGAAATGTCATTAAGTCTGTGTACAGTATATTGAACACATTAGAGAGCCCATGTTTCTTTCGGTATCAAAAAGTGACACTTTTATTAATTATCATTCATACATTTCACTCGAACAAATATACATCCTTAATTTTTTTTTTCCGGTGTAATTAATTAGTTTTTCTGATAGCGTTTATTCATAGGAAAATAAATTGACATCTGTCTTAGATATAATTAAAATTAAAAGAATCTTTTACTGAATGAGAGGCTACACGGGCAGCAACATATTGATCCTAATTAAGAAAATTTTGTTTCATTAAAAATTATTATTATTTTCTGCGGCAGGTAATAACGTTTAGCCTTAAATGAATCTTTAGATTTTTATGGGAGCCGTGGAAAATGTTTTTATTTCTACTTCATTCTTTATTGAAATGAAATAATATTTTGTTTAGGAAGGAGTGGTGGGAAGAGGGGTATCAAGGCATTTTTTGGATAGTCCTCACGTTTAATTCTTCTTCTTCGGATTTGTATAGAAAATAGAGACAGCCAAAAAGGGATATATGAAGTAACTAAAAGCTTTTGGTTTTCTTTCTTTCTTTCTTTTGTTTGAGGCATGCTCTTAGTCTCAGGCAGTCAGGCCAATTGCTGACGAACCCACTAGTTCTTGTTCTCTCTAAAGCGGTTTTCCAAAAAGTAACGCCCATCAATTCTAATATTATATATATTTTTCTTGCTAAATGAATATTTATCGTTCTCTATATATGTCTCTTTAATTGAGGTATGCTTCAAACGATTCTTTATTCTTCTATCTCCAAACTTCTCCATCCAAACATATTCTATAACCACATTTCGGGGATGCAAACGTATATGCTGATGAAATTATCAATTTATCATTAAAAACTTTTCACAGATAAAGTTGTTGAAACATAAAAATAAATTATATAGAACTAGTTCATACATATACAAATTTTCATTCTGTTTTTACAAGAGAAATACTAAAAGGCTATTAAAATTTATTATTTTTGACAAACAATTAACAAAAAATATAGATTAAAATATATTGTTGTCAATGACTAAAAATAATAATAAACTCTAATGATCTTCTAATATTTTTCTCTCTACAGGCTAATGTTATTCATCAAGAATGTGCTGGAAAGCTAATTTTAGGAGTTGAGAAGCATATTGATGGATGTTACATATATGACATTTCCTGGCTAACCTTGCCATTGGTAGAACAAGTCCAGAAACACTTTTAGGAAGACATCATTATGGAGTGCACCGTATTATATATAGAAAGAGCAGAGAGAAGTACATAATAAAATATTTGGTAATAATAGATAGTGTTATGCCTACAAATTATTCTCTCTCTTATTTTAGTATCCACTGTTCACCTTCAATTCATATTTGGTAAATGATTGTCAAAAATGATCTTTTTGGGTGCATTACAGATATATAAATTACTTCAGTCCAAAGTAATTAGTAAAAGGATATATAAACTAGTAATTAATTAGTTAATTTTATTATAAACCGAAGCTTTTAAAAGTGAATTGGTCAAAAGCAAGCTCTCTTTGTGTTTAAAGCTTATGTAAACCGCATATCAAGAATAATTTCTTTTCTTTTTCTATTTATTATTCGAATAACAAAGCATAGAAAGCAGGAGCAGCATGCAAACGACATCGTAAACTCTGCCATATATTGATCATAGAGATACCTGGTTCTTCTTGTCTAATACTCCATCATATATTGAAAAAATTAAATAAATGGTATATAGCAGCTAGGAATGAGGATGCACGAAGAACCCGTGTTCCAAATTGAATTCACCACCTCAATTTGAAATGGGGGGTTGGAAATTAAAGTAGAGTTAGTAATATAGCTTATGTGTCTACGTATGAATGATGATGAGTATATGCATAAGAAATTACGGTACGGAGTAGTAGTAGTAGAGTAGTGATGTTAATTTATGATTTATGATATTCTTGCTATGCATGTGAACTAATTATGAATGTAGGGGACCTGTCTTTGGTCACTTTTCTTGGGTCCATACTTGCGCCCACCACCTCTCCAATTATATACATATCTATATATCTCTTGTATTTGTATATACTTAGTGTATGTGATGCTATTTGATGATGTATATATGTAGTACTTGTCAATGTAGTTGCTGATATATATTCCTATAATTTACTCTCTTAAATTTTGTGTTTTTAACCTAAAAATTGGTGTAGAATAATATTTTGAGTAAATCACAAAAAAATGGACTCGAATCATTTGATGTTGACAAAAATATTTTTGAATTTTGTTATTTTTTATCTATTAAAAAAAATATGACATGACTCAGTCATTAATGTTAGAGTCTAAATTGTCATATCGTTCTTTTTTATTAACGTAAAATGTCTTAATTCATAATACGTTTTAAAATAATTTAAAAATATTTTTGTTGATAATAAAAATTAAAGATATTCTTATCATTTACAAAATAATTTAGATATATTTTTTATAGTTTACCTGATGTGTTTATAATAATGTGTCTATGTATGTCATCATATTTGAAGAATGTATATCCTAGTTTATTAGCTTCAAGAGAAACTAGCTAACTTCAATGTGATGAGTGTTAATTATTAAATCTAACTTTGTTAGTATTTTAGGGAGGCTTGGCTGCATCATATTCCTCGCTTTTAAAACTTTATACATCAGTCAAACAAAGAGTTATCTCTTCCTAAGTCTTATGTATCTTTTTTTTTTTTGTTTCCCCCTAGAGTAGAGTACATACACTACTACTAGCTGTCACATATATCCCATTTCATTATGCTGATCTTGTGGACCCATAAAATATACACTCTTTTTCTTTCACATTTTCATTTCCATTAAATTAATAATAATTTGATCACATGAACAGGCAGGGAAAGTAATTATCTAAAAGAGAGGAATTCAAGCACAACTTATTCATGCAAAATATTTTGAGGATGGATTAATTTTGAATTGGAATTGGATGCATCATGTATATATTTTGTGGCATTGATTATTCAATGGCAACACAAATCTTGTTTCCTACTTGGTGGATTATCTTACTTTGAATTCTTGCTTCATGAATTTCACATAAAGCCAATAACTCTAATCATTATTCCATACATGTAGCTCTATTAATGTAGTTTTTAGAATTTGTTGGACTTTATTTTTGTTATCTGCAAGATCTTGTCCTTTTGGTTACAATTTGAGGCAGCAAGAACTGAATGATGATTTTAATTTTGCAGTGATTCAGAGTGGCAAATATATAGGAAGACTCAAAGGTCCATAACATACTTCTCCCCAACCCTTCAAAAGTGCCATCACTCTACACCCCACCACCCTTTTATGATGTCTTCTTGTTTTTATTGTATAAAGGAAACGAACCCGCAATCAAATTGGGACAAAAGTTAAACACAACAAATAAATGTCATTCATATTGAATAGACAAGTGATGTACTTACTGCCTTGCTCTGGACTTGGATGCATGTTGGGTCATATTTTAAGTAATAAAAGATGTAGTCTTTGATAAGTTATTGTTTTTTTTTTTTTCACTTAATCTATTGATTTGAACTCTTCTTAGGTTTTGAAACTTGATGTTGTTGTTTTTTATGGTACTAAGAATAGGGGTTGCAATATGTATCCTACCCACGGGTATCTAATCCGACCCCACCCGATCGGGTAGGGTTGCCAACCCGATCCGCAGCGGGTAGGGTAGGGCGCGGGTAGAGTTTTCGTGCGGGTCGGGTAGGGTGAGGGTTGAGCCTCAACCCTACCCGACCAACCCGCACTCTATATATGTTTATGTTATATATTTATATAAAAATATGTTTTAAGTAGATGTTGAACCAAAGACCTCTCACTAAATGTAAAATATCTTTAACCACTAAAAGAAAATCATTAATTGATAATTTAATATCTTTTTTTACATAAAAATCAGTTTTATTTTAAATTATCATCCATTTTTAAAATAATGTTATATATTTTTTATAACCTGCGGGTAGGGTCGGATACTCGCGGGTTAAGAGCGGGTAGAGTTAGGGTTGGAATATTCTCAACCTGCGGATAGGATTAGGGTTAGATCCAAACCCTACCCTACCCTACCCATTGCCACCCCTATCTAAGAATCGGACTGAATTAGTCAATTTTATATAATAATGTTATATTTTTTTTATAACCTGCGGGTAGGGTCGGATACTCGCGGGTTAAGAGCGGGTAGAGTTAGGGTTGGAATATTCTCAACCTGCGGATAGGATTAGGGTTAGATCCAAACCCTACCCTACCCTACCCATTGCCACCCCTATCTAAGAATCGGACTGAATTAGTCAATTTAACCTTTATAAGATAAAACTGTTTGAGAGCGAATTAATTGAAAAATTGGTTAATCGATTTATTTTAAAAGATTATATATTTTATACATAATATATTATTTTATTATTTAAATTTTTGAACTATTTAAATTTCTACCGGAACCTTGGTTCATGGAAGATGGGAAATGGATGAGTATTAGAGTGAGATTGATAATAACTTTTGACCTGTGAATAAAAATAAAGAGGTAATCACTAATGAGACGTATTTAATTTGATAAAGCTGCTATACTATATGAAGTGGGATTGTACTTGATTTGTACACAGGAATCTGAGATATACCCTCTGATCAAATGTATTGGCATGCACTTGGCAGAATGTGGTTAATTTAATGAGATGATGAATTGGAATAAGATGAGAGCAAATTAAAGCAAGGATGACGCATGCAGAAGAAAGAAACAAGTTCAGCATATCTTAAGAGCAGAGTGTGTATCAGAGTTCCACTCCTCTTCTTCAATAATTTGGAGCATGCACTGAACAAAGTGTGGCCAATCTGGCAAGATAATGTATCATATAAAAACCAGAATAACATGTATGAACCAAGCAGCACAATTTAAATGAATGTGGCATAATCAGCACCTTATTATAAATGCTAAACTAATTACATGTGTATAATATAATGGGGAGAGCATAAATTTCAGTGAAAAGTGAAGGAATTGTAGAAGGACACGTACCCGGGAATTGGGGAAAACAGCAATGGCAACCTTATGCCGTTATGCGATCTTGATTTGTTCTTGTCTCAGACATAACATCATGGGCATGGCAGCTTCTGAATCATGGGGTCCAAACACAACTAATTTCTACTCCTCCCTCTCTCATAATGTTTCTCTTTTGAATTGAACTACATCAATGCTTTTCAGTTGCATGTACATCTATATCCAACATTATATTTGTAATTAGCTTAGTGAACTATTTAGTTTCTTTCTTTTTCCCTTTTTTTCTTTTTTAATGGAATTAAAGACTTTTATTTTATGCAATCACAAATATCCTACACATTAGCTTCCATGAAAAAATTCCAAGTCAAACTTAGTTGGAAATTCAGCAGATATAAAACCTTAAGAAAATAAAATAGTGAAAGTGGCTACTTGCCACGTGTCATGTCAAAGTTAGTAAATATATCAAACTATCTTCGCAACTATTATTTTCACGAATAGTCATTATTTATTTAAGGGTAAAGTTCTTTTTTTATCTTTAATATTGATGATTTTTTTTTTTTAAATATTCTTAACATTTAGTTGTATATAATTTTTTTTTAATATTTTTTATTTGTGTTAAAATTATTCTTGATGTTAATTCTATGCAAGATATTAGGGATAAAATTGTAAATTTTTAGGGATAATTTTGATACAAATCAAAATGTTAGGGACAAAAATGAATAAATTGAAAGAGTTAGGACAAATTTGTGAGATTTAACGTTATGAATATTTTGAAAAAAATTGTAAAATTTTGGGACAAAAAATGAGTTAATAGTCAAATTAATTCCTAAAAATAGCTCGTTCTTTAAATTCATCTTTAAAAATTTTATCAATCAAATTGGTCATTCAAAAATAATAAATTAATCATTTTCGTCCTTCAGTCACTTAATTAATAGTTTTCGTAAATGATTGATGATATGGAACGTTAACTCACATTATACATGACACCTAGCATATACATATTTATTACAATTTATCACTTTAGTGTCGTTAGGTTATATTAGGATTACGGTTAATATAATTGGGAAAATATATTAAATTGATAGATTTTTATAAACATATTTATTCATCGTCCAATTAGACATGTTAGGTATCATATATACTATTAGGTTAATTTTTTATATCATCAATCATTGATGAAAACTATTAATTGAGTGACGGAAGGACAAAAATGATTCATTTGTGATCTTTAAAAGACTAATTTAATTGATAAAATTTTTCAGGAATAAATTTACAAAATGTCTCATCTTTTAGAAATTAATTTAACCGTTAACCCGACAAAAAAGAATAATGATACACATCCGAATCTTTTAATGAATCAAGTCCAACCAGGTTAAATAATAAGACTAAGAATAATGCTAGTCATAACTGATTTTAATTATGTTAGACCAACTTGATTAGACTTGATTAAATAAAAAAAATACTTTATCCTTTATTTAATTTAAAGTAAAGTATCGTTTTTGTCCCCAACGTTTGGGGTAAGTTCTATTTGTGTTCCTAACGTTTAAATCGTCCTATTTGTATCCTTAACGTTTATAAAAGTGATTCAATGTTATCCTACTATCAATTATACTAACAAATCAGATTATATTTTTCAATTATTCTCACTTGGATGTATTCATTCTCAATTAGGTCTCACTTGGATGTGTTCAATTTTAATATTATACCTACTATTTGTGTTTAGATTCAATTATGTCCCTAAAAAAGTGAATTATGTAAATGTTGTAGGAATTAGTTTCAACATTTGATGAGCTATTTTTCGGAGTAGATCATCGATTCTATCCCAGGCATTTGTATTATAACTTCAAGAGATTTTTAAAACTCAAACTAAAGTGCTCATGATGTGTAATTGACGGCAGGATAACATTGAATCACTTTTATAAAGATACAAATAAAACGATTTAAATGTTAGGGACACAAATAGAATTTACCCCAAACATTGAGGACAAAAACGATACTTTACTCTTTAATTTAATCTAATGTTGTGGTGCTCTTTCCTAACTAACTTCAACCAAAAAAAAAAAAAAAGACTTATCATCTTAAATGACTGGAGCGTAAAATGATAAGCTGACCTTATTTGATAGGTCTAACATGATAGGGTTGATAATATAAGAGTCTAATAAATATCACTTTCGTAAAGAATTTTACTATTTCCTTTTAACCTCTTGTGAAAAGTCTAAAACTGATTCTCTGACCGTGATAGTTCATGGACAATGATGTTCATGCATCAAAGTTCCATATACTACCCATACCTGTAACCTTTAGGGACAATAATGCTACAACGACAAAACAATATAGCCAAATCCACCCTCCCCTCTCTGTATTTGACAGCTATTACGGAAGCCGGATGAAATAGAAATCTTGGTAAGAAGTTACATGCTAGTAGGTGAGAACTAATTTTTTTTTTTTTTTAAATCTACTAAACTATGGTAGGAAGTATTATTATTTTTTGGGTTGCCGTTCTAGGAAATATCTTAATGGTGTATTTATTCTTTTTGATTAAATCTTAGGGGGGAACTTTTCTTTTTAATTACAATAAACACCTGCATTACACACAAAAACCGATTCATATCCACTAATAGGCAAAGCCACAAGAATAGGGTGGCTTTTCGCCCACGACCAAACCAGTAACCATAGTCATGGAAAGGCAGAACGCTGGACCATAAACATTTGAAGGCCCTGAAAAAGAATCTAGGCCTTCACGGTTAAGAACTAGTGGCCTAAAATTAAACTTCAGCCCACTTGAGAGATTCTCTCTTGCGTTTATTTCATTTATTTATTTCATAAAACAAGTGGCGTTACCTGCATAGATAGCCTTTTGAATTCCATAACGATAGTTGAAATTTTATAATTTACATGTAGGCAACAAGTTGAGTATCTAGACTTTAGAGTCTAGACTTGGCATCTTGGTCAAATTGTTGTTAATATTCTCCTGCAACACACTTTGTGATTGACACTCTGCAAAGTGCAGGATCAATTTGATTGTTCTTATTTCTTCTTTTTAATCATGAATAAACGTATTAACAAGTAGCAGCCATAGGTTATTAGAACCTCGAAGCAAATTAGCAAACTGACCCCAAACAAGCCTAGTCCTAATAACGCAAGTGCTAGTGGCATTAGACACACTACCACATTATGCAACAATTCATTCTCAAAATGCCAGAAATAGTGCATAGCTTGTATAAAAAAGGGTACATCTGAACATAAGAAGTGCAGCATCTATCTCTTACAATATGTGTTTTAAATGGGGAACACAAATTTCAACCAAAGTTTTGAATTGTACCCTTCCTTTGGACGCTCGTTGGAATCAGTCATAGCCTTTTCCCAGACAATTCAGACAGCGTTGGACCCTACAAAGCCATGAAACATGATGAGGATAACTCGCAGGTCACAATGTAACCGCAATTATCAAATGATCTTGTGATGCTCAATTGGTATACTAGAGAAGAGAAACAAGGAAGCAAGGTAACCTGTTTCCCTCACAAGTAGGACAAAGGCAAGGGTTGATTGCAATGGGATCATACATTGGTGACCATGAAATGGTGGCATTCCCTTTGCACAGTTTGCATATGTAGAATCCCTTCCCTCTACAGGCCATACAAGGCAACGCTGTCTTTTTCTGGGGAAAAAATGTCAAATATATGAACATATACACAAGAGCATGATTAAAGAACCATGGCAGAAAAATAAAAGAAAACGCATCTTTACCCGTTTCTTCTCAGAAACAAAGGAAATCGTTTTTAGGGTCACAGTAGAAGCCAAGTTCAAAGCGGCTATTCCACCCAATATGATTCCAGCACCGGTAATCACTGTTCTCAAAGGCCCTGAATTATTCATCTCTTCTTCTCAGAGGAAATTTATCAAACACCTGAACTGCAGTTTCCACAATAACAACATTTACCCCCCCCCAACTACGTGTCTTGCGATGGGGTCACAAAATGAGACAACTTTGAGCCGTTAAGTACCTACCAAGTTGATGATATAAACGACTTACCGTTTCGCGGGCATGTTTACTATACGATGTCGTTTTCATACTTGGCTTTAACTAACATTCTAACAACATCATCGTTCTGCAACAGAAGATCGCGTTAGTGTACTATGTGGACTCAGCTAGAAGCCTAGAACTACTCCAACGACAATAGCCTGTCTTCCATCAACACTCCTCCATGAAAATCGTATTTTCGAAAAACCCAATTAATATTCTAAATTCTCGATCTACTTCTTCTTCCCTTTTTCTCTTCCATTTCCGTTCCAATGTTTTCAAAAGACGCAGCTTTGTTCTCAGTTCCAGCAGAAAATGGACCCTTGGAACCAAATCTCTCAAATTATCGTCTTCTCCCTTAAGAGCTTCGTGTGCTCCTATCTCAACTGTCTATGGCGGCTGGGACGAGGTTGCAGTCGCCGGTGACTCCGATTCGCTGCGCAGTTTTCTCGCTTCCATTGGAATCGATGATAGGAAGAATGTTTTCGTGTTCATCTTGGGCGTTGTTTGCGCCATGGCGATTTCCAGGGTTAGGGTTTCTTCCATCATTGTTATTCCAGCTTCAGCTCTTGTTTTTGCGGTTGGTTTCGCCGTAGGGTTTTTCCGAAGCGGTGCCTTCGGTGACGCCAGGATTAGCGGGACCAAGAGGAAAGAGAAGGACGAGAATTCGAAGCTGTTTTCGGAGAAATTGAGGAGCTTGTTGGAATTCTTCGATGAACTCGATGGTGTGGTCAATAACATGAAGAGCGATGTACAATTTGCCATCAGGAATAAGAAAATTGAAGAGAGTGATTTCTTTGGGTATGTTGATGTCACAGATAAAATAAAGTTGAAGGCTTTGAATGCTAGGAATATTGTGAAGGCTTTAATTGATAATGAGGGAAATTCTAATGGGGCTTTTGTTGAGAACAATAAAGGTAGTAGAAGAAAGAAAGATGCTGGAGAAGCTGGGTACCAGATGCTACAATCTATTGGAAGTTTGTTTGGAGAAAAATCAGTTACCTCGAATTCTAACAAAGTCAGAGAAAATGTTAAGCAAGAGACAGTGGATAGAGCATTGGATCAAGCACCAGGAAATGGTACTGTGCCTCCTGTTGAAGATAAGGCTTCAAATTCAGATAGTAGAGGGAATGGTAAGTTGGATTCTTCTCTAGATTCTTCAATTAGCTCTGTTTCGGATATGTACAGAAATGGAAGAAAAAAGGGTACTGCTGAGAATGATGATTTTGGATTAGGAGGTGTTGGCAGGAAAACTAATAAATTTCGTGATGAGAAAGAATATAGTTACCGGAACAAAGGATTGAGGTTCACAAATAATCGCAGTTTCTCTCTGAAGATGGATTCGAGCAGTGTAACAGACATGTGGGAATCTCATGACAATCTGCTTGATTCTGAAAGCATGAAAGTCAGAATGGAACACATGGAAAGTGAATCTTCCTTTGTGCAGGAGCAGTTGCTCAATCAAGGGCACAAAACTTTCACGTCTTCTTATGACAAGAGGGATGATGAGCCTCGTAGGTCTCAATTTGAAGAAGATGCAATGAATTATGATCATCGCAATCAGCATCATGATGATGACTTGCCTGGGCGTGAGAGTGAATTCAATGCTTCTTCATCTGCAAAGACATCAGATGATGAAATGTTTGGTAGGTTCCTTGCTGAAGCAACCGAACTTCAAAAGCAAGCAAAAGTGTTTATAAAGGCTAGGCATGATGAAGAGCAAGCTGAAATCATGTTATATAGGTCTGCTAACCTATTTTCCAAAGCTTTAGACCTGAAGCCTATGAGTTTATTGGCTGTAGGCCAGTTAGGAAACACTTATCTTCTTCATGGAGAATTAAAGTTGAAGATCAGTCGTGAACTGCGAGGTCTACTTTCAGGTAGCATCCAACCATCATCTGGGAGACGTCGTAGAGTACTGAAGGGAATGCAGAAAAAAATCACTAGTAAAGAAGAAGTTGCACCATTGCTTATTGATGTATGTGAAGAATGTGAAGAGCTTCTGGTTGAGGCTGGCAGAAAGTATAGGCTGGCATTGTCAATTGATGCGAATGATGTGAGAGCCCTGTATAATTGGGGCCTTGCTCTCTCTTTTCGTGGGCAATTGATAGCAGACATTGGTCCGGTATGCATTTCTTGACATCTTACTAGAAAGCAGCCTGCTTAAATTCATATAAAAGCTTCTGTGATTTTGCTGTTTGGTTGGCATGATTTCATATGCCAGTTTGATAAGCTCACTTTTGTTGTTTTATTATTTTGTTTTTGTTTGAAGTTATTGTTGTCTTCAAATATCACAGGGTGCTGCTTTTGAGGCTGAAAGAGTATTCCTGGCTGCTATTGACAAGTTTGATGCTATGTTGTTGAAGGGCAATGTTTATGCACCAGATGGTAATGTCTGTACTCCTGAATTTTGAAATTTATAATTTCCACATACAAGTGCATCTGTAAAATATTTTGCTGACAAATTTCCTGTACAAAGCATATGGGGGCCGTATATGACCCTATTTGAATTTTAAGGTAAAAATAGTTTTGAAGTTGTATCTCTGAGAAGAACCACACTGGAGGATCGGAATATAGGTCTTGAAAACAAAAACATGCATAATAGATGGAGACACATTTGAAGTAACTTATGGATAAGTTACACTCTATCAATGTTTGATGGCCTCATGCTGTTTGTCTGTTTGAATTTTTGCTTAGTGAAAAAATAATAATAATCAATCCGCAACATATAAGGCTAGGTTGTTGCTTATGATATTAAATTGATCT
>NC_029794.2:8541903-8543036 GCF_000816755.2 Arachis ipaensis | reverse complement strand
CTCGTTTTGCATATATCTTTTACTCGATGGTACCATTTCGAAAGTCCTAATGCTATGTTTAACTTGGATCTCAACATGGTTGAAGCAGCTTTGTTCAGATGGGGTGTGGCATTGCAGCAGAGATCTCGGTTAAGGCCAGGAACCAGTAAAGAGAAGGTGAAGTTGCTGCAGCAAGCAAGAAGGCTCTATGAAGATGCCCTTCATATGGATTCCAATAACATGCAAGCTAAAGAAGCTTTATCCTCTTGTCTCTATGAGCTCAATTACCGGTAATTCTAGCAGTCAATTCATCATGGAAAGGAGTTATCCAAGGGAATCAATCTGCTTTCAGTCCCCTGGTTTGCATAATAATTTGGGCATAGTGGAACTTAGCCATGCATGATTCCTAGTATTGTCTTTTTTGTATTGATTCTCCTTATAGTTAGACAGAGACACCAAAATAATAATAATTAATAATAACGAGGGTGCTACACAATCTACAGAATGAGTTCTATTCTTGGAGAGCACTTAGGAGGCTAGGAGAGTAATTTTGACTACCTGATAATAACAACGGGGACATAGCCTTGGTTTTGGGTTTTTGGGTTTACATTGTATTATATGATATGAATCCTGAAGTGAAGATGGAAAAAAGCATGTGGTTTTGATTATGGGTGAAAGAAATAAATTGTAGTTGTGAACACGGTTGATGGTTGATGGTTGTTGGTTGATTAGCATTGTTGTGTGGTTTAGGCGCGTAGTCGTTCACGAGTTGAACTTGATTGAAGTGCTCGTACCTTACCTACGTATGACATCCATCAAATGTGGCCTTCTTTTTTGTCTCTACTCTCTACTGTTTGTTCAAACTTCAAACTGCTTCAATTCCTGGTACATCATCATCGTGATTTCAGGATTAATAATTTAATACTTTCTCAAATTCATAAATAATAATCATCATCATTGGATACAGTCACAGGCCCCACGCGCACCTTGTCTCGTATTTTATTTGACTTAAATTTTAATTTTGTTTTTAATGTTTGACGTATTTTATTTTTATTTTGTTTTATTTTATTTTTATTAAAATTATTTTTTTAGAAACACCAAAAAAAATGATTTTTTTTTAAATATTCTATTATTGTTATAACTTTTTCTAAGTA
>NC_029794.2:8539038-8541550 GCF_000816755.2 Arachis ipaensis | reverse complement strand
GGATCCAGACAATTTTAATAGTGGGGGCGAAATATATATAATATGATAATAATTTTTATAATAAAAATATTACGTTTACATAAAAAATTAGTTATCAAATTATCTACTATAAATTTGTGTATAAATACATATATCATTTAATTTATTTTTAATGTGTATTTTGTATTTCAAAATTTGTATTTTTAAAATTTATTCTGTACAAGTGATTATTTTATGTATACGTAGTATAATTGTTGTTATAATTATATTTTGTTATTGTAAAATATGATTAGGTTTCAAAATATCTAATTACAAATTAAAATACTAAAATAGTAATTTAAATAATAACATATAATTTAAAATTTAATTTTTTATATTTTATATTTTAAAACCTTGACAATATAATTAAAATGTCTTTTTTTTTGTATATGTTGTTAAACAATCATTTAAAACTCAACTTTCATACCATTAACTCTTGATGATATTCATAGTTGAAAAAGTTCATTTAATTAGTGTAGTTATTATGAAAAAACTAAAACTAATTTTAAAAGAAGAAATACAAATGGACAGATAATATTCTTTCGAGTCGATTTCTAAGAAAGAACATCAATTTTATTTAAATTTGAAACTTGATCATTATAATGGACATCTAATATGAAGTTTTTAAATTGGCTATCAAGTATAGAAAATTGAATAAAAAATTATTGTAGGGTCAAATTTAATAATTTAGTAGGGGCAAATAAATAATTATTATATACTACTCAATAAAATTCCAAATTGTAGTGGGGCAAGTGCCCCCACACCCTAAGGAGTGGATCCGTCCCTGATTTGTACTATCTAGTGGAAAATTAATATATTCTTCATGGACGATAATAAATATATATCTTCTAATTTTAGTCCTTAATATTTGAATTAAATCTTAATTTCGTTTCTAGCATTTGAAATATCTTATTTTTATTTTGTCTTATTTTTGTATTTTGAATAAAATTATTTTTTTAAATATCTTTTTTCCATTATGATTTTTTCTTAATTGCGACAAAAATTATAACGATAGTGGTCATAGTAGTAGTTATAATAAGTAAAAATATTTTAAATGTTATAAATGAAATTAACACTTAATTAAAACGTTAAGCACTAAATATGTATTTTATTCGATCACAAGTATTTATACTATCCAGTGAAAAATTAATATATTCTTCAAGGACAATAGTAAATATATAACTTCCAAATTTTTATGCAAGATAAAGTATTAGGATTTGATGTCTATATTATTCATACTAAACTTAAGAGAATCAGATTTTTTCCCTCAAAACCTTATGAATGGACTAAGAGTCCGTTTGGAAAGAGCAGAAGCTACTTTTTTATTTTTGGATTATAAAAAGTTACAATGTGTGTGTTTGGCACTATTTTTAAAAAAAGTTTTTAATTTTTCAAAAAGTTAATTTACAGTTTTTTGAAGAAGTAGAAATATATGACTTCTCTACTTCTCCATAAGTCATTCTACCACTTTCTTAAAAAAAATTTAATTTCAAAACAAAAAAAATCTATTGACTCTGTGAAAAATACTAACCCTTCACCACCATTTTCACGCAAGGAGCCAAGGACTCTTAGAAGCACTGACCTTCCATCATCACTCCACCATCATTCTCACGCAATATTCCAAACCTCACCATTTTTACGTAATGATTCATCTGATGGATATATTCCTTCTAAGTATTTTTTTTTATCATTTTATCACTCTATTTTTTATTATTAAATTTGTATTTAATTATGGTATAAAATTTTAGTTTTAATTTTTTTTTTCATATGTGATTTTATAGTTTGCTATTATTTTCATAGTTAATTATAGCAAGTTCTTGACCTCAATAAAGAAGAAGGGAGTTCTAATATGAGTAAAATAAAAAAAGCAACAAAATATACATTAACACACATTTTATATTTATTTTTTATTTTCACCTATCATATCATATACAATATTAGTGATTAGGTTATGTAAAATCAACATTTAATATTGGAAAGTATTTGTTATTATCATTATTTTAATATTCATTCTCTTTTGCAAAAAAAAATTATTTTTTGAGTTATTTATCTAAACGTTACAATTTTAAAATAAGTACTTTTATAACTAAAAATACAAATACAAAATAACTTATTTATAAGAATAAAACCCAAATCAGCCCCTGACAATTACCTCGAAAGACAACGAGGTCCCTGACAAAATAAAAACCTCAACCCGGCCCCTGACAAAAAAAAAAACCCCAACCCGGCCCCTGACAATTACTTCGAAAGGATAACGAGGCCCCTGTGCCAAAAAAAAATTAATGTTATTTTTTTTGGTACAGGGGCTAATCAGTCCTTAAAAAAAATTATCAGGGACCGGATTGGGTGTTTTTTTTTCTTGGGAGCCTCGTTGTCCTTTCGAGATAATTGTCAGGGGCCGGATGGGGTATTCACTCTATTTATAAGCTACTATTAATAAAAGTCATTATGATTGAAGCTCTTTTTTCAAAAAAATTTATTTAAGCTTTTTACG
>NC_029794.2:8536286-8539020 GCF_000816755.2 Arachis ipaensis | reverse complement strand
ACTGTGAAGAATAAATATCCGTTGCCTAGAATCGATGATCTAATGGATCAGTTACAGGGTGCCGGTGTGTTTTCTAAGATTGACCTGCGATCAGGGTATCATTAGATAAGGGTTAGAGACGAGGATATTCCGAAAACTGCTTTCAGGACACGTTACGGTCATTATGAGTATACAATGATGTCTTTCGGGTTAACTAATGCCCCGACAGTATTTATGGATTATATGAACAGGATTTTTCGGCTGTATTTGGACAAGTTTGTTATTGTCTTCATTGATGATATTCTTGTTTATTCTAAGACTGAAGAGGAGCATGTTAATCACTTACGAACTGTATTACAAATCTTGAGAAATAGGAAGTTATACACTAAGTTATCTAAATGCGAGTTTTGGAAGAGTGAGGTAAAGTTTTTCGGTCACGTGGTGAGTAAGCAGGGAATAGCCATGGATCCTGCTAAGGTAAAAGTAGTGATGAAATGGGAGTGATTAACTTCAGTAATAGAGATTAGAAGTTTCCTAAGTTTGGCGGGATAGTATCGAAGATTCATTAAGGGACTTTCATAACTCGCCTTACCTTTAACTAAGTTGACTAGGAAGGATACGCTTTTTATTTGGACCCAGAGTGTGAAGAGAGTTTTTAAGCATTAAAGCACAGATTGACTACTGCACTCGTGTTAGTATTGTCTGAACCAAGTGAGCCGTTTGAAGTGTACTGTGATGCATCGCTGAAGGGCTTGGGGTGCGTTTTGATGCAGCACCAGAATGTTGTAGCATACGCCTCACGGAAATTAAGGCTGTATGAGATGAACTATTCGACACATGATTTAAAACTTGCTGCTGTTGTGTTTGCTTTAAAGATCTGGAGGCACTACCTCTATGGCGTTAAGTTTCATGTTTTCTCAGACCATAAGAGTTTGAAGAATCTTTTTGAGCAGAAAAATGTGGCATTGCATGTATCTAAATGTTTAACATGTCAGAAGGTTAAGATTGAGCATCAGAGACCATCAGGGACCCTTCAGCCTTTGGAGATTCCACAATGGAGGAATTGGCTCGAATGTATATCAAAGAGATTGTCAAATTGCATGGTGTGCCTTCTACTATCAAATCTGACAAAGATCCTCGCTTTACATCAAAATTCTGGGGAGCTTTTCAACGTGCATTTGGGACTCAGTTAAGCTTGAATACTGCGTATCACCCTCAGACAAATGGTCAATCAGAGAGAACTATTCAGACCTTGGAAGATATGCTAAGAGCTTGTGTATTGGACCAGTCGGCGAGCTGGGATCAAGCGTAGCGCCTTTATTGTGCGATTTTTATTTCCCCCTTTTCTTCAAGGCTCCTAGCATATTATAATTCTTCTGCTATTATATGTACTCATTTTATTTTAGAGGTCGTAATACCTCACTACCTTTGTTTTACGACTTAAGCGTAAAGCTTAGTGTGGTAGGGTGTTACAACTTACATACAAGAAAGCATAAACGTAAAAAATAAAGAAAAAGAAAAATCGATTTTAGCATCAATGAAAATGTTGGTAGAACAAAATGATAGACCCAACACGGATCAAATAAAAAATAGACCTGTTATATGATGGTCCATGTGCAAAACAACAGAACCGACCTAATAATTACACATGAATCATAGAGGAAAATTGAGTTTAGGAGAGGAGTTTTCTCTCATTTCTTATTTAATTAGTTGGAAGAGATAACTGAATTTAATGTCTAATCATGCCAAACAACATTACCTCCCCTCGAAAATATATGCAGAAAAGGGAGGGGAATATAAGGCAACAAATTCCATTGCGAAAGTCAATGTAAATATCTGAGAGGAAGCCATAGTTAATTAGTTATCAATCATATAATCTTATAAGCACAATAAGGCATGCATCCTCACAAAAAAAAATTAAAGAACGTGTGTTTGGTTCCGTGGGATAGTCAATCAACACCCTACAATTTGCAATTTTTTCTTTTCTTTTTTCTTAAGTAATGAAAATACTCTTCTCTTGTTCAATTTTCTTTTTAATTTTTTTAGTTTTATGTCACGTTTATTTTTGGTAGGTGATTAGAAAAATAAATACTGAAAATTTAATTTGCAACATCAAATTCAGTCACTGTTAAAGTAATGTTGTTATTAAGAATCAAACTTTTAATTTAAAAAGAGATTCTTATAAATAATAAGTAATGTTATGAAACACTTAATAAGTACTTGAGTGATACTATGAGATTTTTTTTCAATTTATAAAAAAAATTGGTTTCTAAAAAAAATAATTGTATTAAATGAAAATTTTAGACAAATCTTTATTATTATTTCATGAGTGTTGTCGAGATAAAATAATATTATTATGAATTCATGTTATTTTTTATATTTTTGTCAAGTATTCAAATTAACAAAAATCACATTTTTTTGTGGGTACTACTTTTGATTAAGAAGAAGCAAAATAATTTGATGAATGATTTATAAGAAAAAATATAAATGGTGATCAATTTGAAATATTTCTTCTAAAAATATTATTATTTCTTGTTTAGACCAAACATTTAATAAGTTGAATGATTTTTCTTATTCAAATATTTTGGACAATTTATTTTCAAATGATGTTTTCAAAGCAAGAATTATATTGACTCATATATTAAACATTGTTAAAGAGGTCAACAACTATTTAATGTGTATCATTTTTAGAGATGAAAAAATTATATCTTAATTCATATTCAATTTATATGGATGAAAAAATATAGAGAGTCAA
>NC_029794.2:8533246-8536266 GCF_000816755.2 Arachis ipaensis | reverse complement strand
CAAAGTCATCAAAATTAGATTTTAACAAAAATAATTTTTCATCTAAATATCTTTTGTCATGATAATTAATAAATTTTAAAGGCAAACTTTATCTTATATATATGTTAGATAGTACTTGTTTAAACCGATTTTTACTTATAGCTAATTATTTATAGCATTTTTAAGCGTTAAGAATAAGTGTAACTTGAAATAAAGTTTTATTCACAACTCATAAGATAGTATCTGTAAATTTAACAATCAATATTATTTAAAAAAAATTTTAACAAATATAATTATGTGTAAATTGATTTGGACCATTTCTGTAATTAAGTTCAATACCAAAAATTAGGTTTTAGAGTATGAGAAGTTTTAAGAAATTAGTTTGATAATTAAGGTTTAGCTTGGTAAAATTTTTATTTTTTTAAAAGTAGTTTACAAAAATTAGCTTTTAAAAGATAACTTTCTAAAAGATAACTTTTTAAAAGTTGTAGCATCTGTATTTAGTAAATTAAATTAAAAATAACTTTTAATAAGTACAAGCAATAAGAAGTGTGTTTGGTAAAATAGTTTTTAAAATTTAAAAATACTATAATAGACATTAATATAAGAATTAAATGTGAATATTAATTAATGTACGAGTTTATATTAGACTTTTTAATTTTGATAAGCACAAGTCAACTTTAAAAGTTTTCCTTTTAGGTGCTTTAAAAATTACCCCTAACTTTTAAAAGCTGCAAACACAAACACATAAACTTTTTAATTTACCAAACACAAAACGAGGTGCTTGTCCTTAAAGCATTTCTTCAAAAAGTTTTATCAAACCGAGTCTAAGTGTTCTCTCGAATTCCGAAAAAAAATGTTACAAAGAGAACACTAACTCCTCATGATTGCTTTTGATATCTAATAAGAGTCAATAGTCAAAATCGTGCCTGAAAGATACACCGATCTCCATTTTCGTCCCCGAAAGATAAAGTTAATCAAAATAGTTCCCGAAAGATAACCGAGTTGTTCACGTTCGTCCTTCTGTCATCTCTTTCGCTGAGGTGGCTAACGTTGACTTACGTGTGACGTTAACTGCCAGCGTGGCAGACGCCTAGGTGTACCCTACTATTGCTGACAAGGTAAGTATGTTAAAACAGTTCAAATCAGTCCCTTAGTTGATGAACCCTAATCCTAAATTCGATGATGAATAAGTAGTGGCCAACAATCAGAGGGCCATATGCTTGGGTAGAACTTGAAATTGTTGGTTCATGGTGATCATGGAGATAGAAAATGGAGGTGGTAGTGGTGGTGTGTCATTTTCGTCACACGACAGTAATGGTTCCAGCGCTTCAATGCGAACTAGGAGGAAGACTCATAAGGAATCATGTTTCTGTGGGTTGAAGGCTGTGATAAAAAAAATCTGGGACAGCGGAGAATTCAGATAGATTATTCCATGCATGTCCAAGGTACTGGGTGAGTGTTGTGAAAAAAGCTAAAAGTTTTCCATCTTGTTCTGTGTTGTTGGGTGTTTTTCAATTTTTTCTTTTTTGATTTTTCAACTTGCAGAAGGGCAGTCACTGTAATTACTTTAAGTGGGTCGATGATGATGACTATCAAGGAGTGGCTGAAAGTGGAACAAAGAAAGATTATAGAACTGATTTGCAGGTTGAAAGAGACTATGATGAATGGAGGGTGAATGTGGCATGGAGATTGGATAGTTTGGAAGTTGAAGTTAGAGCTTTGAAACTGCTAATAATTTTCATGTTTGTGATAGTTGTAATTAGTGTGATCCTTTGTTGTTTATTATGTACTTTCAAGTAAACCAAATTCTGTTGAAATGTCATGGTGTATTGAATTGCATGGCTTGAATGAGAATAGATGTTCAATTTGGTTGTTTAAGATTAAGTCCAAACTATCCATTAAATGTTGCAAACTAATAAGAATCACTATTGCTATAAGATATATTAAGCCATGAATAGACTTAGTAATCAAAGTAAGTAATCTTAAGATTGTCTTGCCATTGAAGGCTAATTGTCACATTGTCTTAAGCATAAATACCACAGTAAATTCATAAGGTTTTGCAAGAGGATACAAATCTAAAAAGAAGGCTACACCAAAATAAAAGGACAGATACAACTTTCAAATACACAGATACAACTTCATTTGCCTTGTGCAAAAAATATAAAATAGCCCCATACAAAAGGAAAGTCAAGCAGAACACATTGCTTTCTAATCAAAGTTTTTTTATCAGTCTTCCTTGGGTGCTTGTAGCCTGGAGTAAGCACGAAGGACATAAAATTGGACAACTTCTTAGCAGTTGCTGAACTTGTCCCTTTGATTGTCTCCGCAGATATAGCCACTGGTGCAGCTGCAGTAGGTTTAGGAGAGGATCTAAGTCTGGCTTTCTCCTTAATCACTTGTAAGCTACAACTTGTTCGTACATAATTTAATACCAGCTGCATTTGTTAGATTATAAAAGAAAGCATATATTTTTTACAATAGAGTAGTGATTATACAATCTGTTATGTATCTTGGGTTGGTGGAATGCTTTCAGATTGGCTAATGTTAATCTCTGTTGGAGGCTGGCTTGGTGATGGAAGTGCAGGCAATGGTGCTATTTCTCCTGGAGCTGGATCATGTTCAACAGGGATAGAGTTTACTTCAGGCTCAGCCCCATTTGCACCAGGGGCAATAACTGCTAGTTGCAGCTGCATCTTCTTGGCATGTTCCTTAGCATCTACAGTTTTTTTCTTTGCACAACTTCTTTTGTTGTGTCCAATCTCACCACAATACATGCATCTGATGTAGTTAAACTTCCTCTTCATCTTTGTCTTTGACCTAGTTGGTTGCTCATCTTTGTCCCTTCTCTTTTTTTTTGTCGGTCTTCCAAGTTTGGGCTTAAATGTTGGTGGGACTGGAGCTGGGTGTGAAGTTTTTTTTCCATAGATCCTGTTTTTTGATCGGATTGATGTTGAAACAATAAGTCCTCCTATACGCTTCCATCTTCAACCATTCATGACAATACTCTTCAGCCCTTTTGTCATTCCTATACTGTATTG
>NC_029794.2:8526772-8533161 GCF_000816755.2 Arachis ipaensis | reverse complement strand
TTTCATGTTTCATGCTTGACTGAAGAGATCATAACTAAGTGTTGAACTTGTTACTTGTGAGTTGCCAAAACCTACAACTGCATGTGTGCTTTCCCAGGTCAACCACCATATTGGTTGGCCAGTCATGAACTTCGTACAATTCTTCTTTTTTATTGCCAGACCACTGAGGAGCCCAATGGCTAGACAACGTTGTCATTGCTTCAAGTCTACTTTGCTGAACAGGGGAGAGAATTCTTTGATAGTTCTGTAATTTTTTCTATTGTCAATTATACTCTTCATGATGATTCTTTTAACTTCCTCAGGTAAAGTCAGGATGGGCTTGCTCCTTTCGTGCTTGATTTTTGCATTGAACGACTCACAAGTATTGTTGCATATGTTATCCACTTTTGGAACTTCACTGAAATGCGCCTTTGTCCATGCATCTTTCGGCCATTTGTCGAGATACTCCCAAACTTTCTGATTGATCAACTTCACTCTATTCATGTTTCTGTTGAATTCATTTGTTGTCCTTGACCGAGCACATTTCCATACCAAGTCTTTTAACTCACAGCTTGCTCACTGCTTTAAAAAATTGCGCCACAAATGCCACACGCAGAATCGATAGTGAACCCTTGGAAACAATTCCTAAACAACATGGATTAAACCCTTCACCCAAGCAAATATATGAAAAGATAGTAAATTAAATTAGTCCCTCAATGATTTTCATTAAATCAAAATGGTCCTTCAATGTTAATCATTAAATCAAATTAGTCCTAACAGTGTGTTATCGTGAATCAATTACATCCTTACCTTCTGCATGTCTGAGATGAAGCACCATTTGTTGTCTCTGTAGTCTCCTAGATCCATGCAAAGCAACTCCAGGAATCACTTTCAATTATCTTTACTTTTGACGCTAACAATCGCATAAGCAATCACAAAGATGTGATTGTTAGCATCCTGTCCACACGCTGTCAGAATTTGTCCCCCATGTAATGTCTTAAAAAATGCTCCATCCAACCCAATTAAAGGTCTACAACCTGCCTTAAACCACCTATTGCAGGTATCAAGATAGACATAGAATCGATCAAACAGGGAGAACTCTCAAGCATGGGGATGACACCTACTTGTATTGTGGATCCAGGGTTGCTAGTCAGTAACTCATTAGCATAGTCCCACACTAATCCATACTGTGCTATCTCATCACCCTCCACAACCTTTCTAGCAGCTTTCAAAGCTTTAGTAATGCATGTGCTATTCAAATGCACATTACATTTTCTTACAAACTAGTCATAAATATCTCGATGCTTCATGGTAGGATGTATCCTAAGTTTAGGTACTAATTTACTAAGTGTCCAGGTTTAGGTGGCAGCTCTATTTTTCCTCCTTTTTGGACAGGTGTGAGTATCAACTAGAGTGTTAATTTGCCAAGACCCATCTTGTTTGTTACATGCACAATATACTTCCCATAGACAATCTTCAGTCTTACAAATAGCTCTAACTCTAACCTTGTTATTCTTTGTAAATAAAATATTTCTACCCCCATTGGATTGTATAATTCATAGTTGCTTGCATAAATTTAGCTTTTGACTTAAATATCATACTCACCTCAAATTTCAACAGTCCAAACTTGATTTTTTCATTAAACTGAGGATATATAACTGGTGATTCCTCATCAGAGTCCAACACTTTATCAAAATCCTCTGAATGCCATGAGTCAGCATCCGAGGCACGATCAAGGTTATCATCACTGTCATCTAAATTTGCCAAGAAAAAATCCAAAACATAAGCTACCCTAACATTTGCCAAATAAATCAATAAATAAGTAACCCTAAGAAAATTAACATACCAGAGTCAGAGCTTTGTTCATCTTCAAAACCCTCATAGCTAGAGTCATCAGTATCTATTTTTTTATCCCCTAATCTGACCTTAGGAGGCTTGTGCTTCTCTCTGACATCAAACTTGATGTCCCTTCTTGCACTTCTTTTTATATTGCTAGAGTCACATCACTGTTACTACTATACAGATTGTCTCCTAGAACTTTGGGAGGCCTGTACAGTTCATCTTCAGCACTCTCATATGAGTCATGAGAGTCACTGTCATCTTCCTGAATGGGAGCTTCTTTCACTTGTCTTCCAGATCTGGTGAGTCTGCAACCACTGCTACTTTCTTTATTCTTATTACCTTGTGAGTTCTTGGCTGTTTGAGATGATGCATTGGATTGAGGTGGAACTGTATTGCCCTGATGGGTGGTCTTCTTGGGCCGAGGGTCGGATTTCATGGATTGCAAGGGAGCCTTCATGGGCTGAGATGTAGTCTTGATGAGCTTATAGGCTGGTTAGTGGGCTGAGAATTGGGCTTCATAACTAGTTTGTTGGGCTGAGAATTGGGCTTCATTGTTAGTTTGTTGGGATGAGAATTGGGCTGTGAGGTTGGTCTAGTGAGCTGAGAGGTTTGCTTGTTTGATTGAGGGTGCATTGTTGTGGGCATCTTGGCAGGTTGAGAATGACGCTTCTTAGCTTGGGAAGAGTTAATCTGCTTGAAGCTTTCTACTTCCACATTGACTACATCCTCCTCCATATTGTTTACTATACATGGCTGTGAAATACAGTTCTCAAGGTACAGATTGATCACATTTTGGTTTCTCCTACAATCCTTGCACATTGCAAGCAAGTCTGCATCTATGACTAAGCTTCTCAACCCAGATGAAACGGGAATTCCAGGAGCTTTCCACCAACAGTTTCCAGCTTCAATTTATCCCAACTCCTTATAGTAACTCCTTACAAAGAACATATCAAGCGTGTCTCCTTCAACACCCATCAACACTTCTGTATTGTCAGATTTATATATCATGTCTCCATCAACATTCTTTTTAAATAATCCACCATGGTGAAACACAAAAGTCATCGGAGGACCTTCCATCAACAATAACAGAAATGAAAATACCCTTAGCCCATAGATTATTACTAGCTATTCTCAATCATAAGAAAACATACCCTAAATCAAAATGTACATGTAACAAATGAAAAGAACCATCATTAAAATGAAACACCCCTAACTAAAAATCATCACAAAGCCACTAAAAGCAAAGCATTCTAACACACTCAAATTCTTTAAGAATAGTCACACAAACCCTTAGTCACCCCAAACCCTGCCCTAAATTAGAGGAAAACATACAGCACACCACTAGGAAGACATCACGCCACAGAATGACTCAAAAAACATGAAAAATGTTTCATCCTTACCTCTAACCGTCGTGATGGCTTCCTCCACAATCAATGTTACTCCAGGAGATGATGAACTCTGTATTCAGTAGCAATACCTCTTCTGCTTTAATTGTCAACCAATACTGACAAAGGTTGATGGCGTGGTTCAAATGCAGGGTGAAAGGCTTAGGGCATAGCTTGAGGGAGACGATACATTTTGGAGCGAAACATAGAGAGATGGTTGTTATGAGATGGGGTGAGGCTTTACAACGTTTTGAATCTCTTTTGGATATTAAACGACGACGCATCAAGGCTTAGAGGCCATTTAATAAAAACTGCGTCGTTTTCATTGTCTGCCACGCTGGTAGTTAACGTCACACGTAAGTCAACGTTAGCCACCTCAACGAAGGAGATGACGGAAGGATAAACGTGAACAACTCGATTATCTTTCGAGGACTATTTTGATTAACTTTATCTTTGGGGATGAAAATGGAGATCGAGGTATCTTTCAGGAACGATTTTGACTATTAACTTCATCTAATAACTCAATTTTATGGTTTAATTGCTACATTGTAACCTTCATTCTACTATTAAAAGGATTGTTACAATATAGACTATATATAGACCTAAAATCATGAATAAGATATTAGACGAGAGAAAAAAAAGGGTATTTCATAAAAAAAGAAACTCATGAAAGGATAATTCATATAAGAGAAACTCACAATATACAGGGTTTGTTTGGGTGAATTTTTAAGAAAATATATTTTTTAAAATATCTTATAAAAAAGTAAAAGTAATTTTATGTTTAGATATTTCATGCAAAAAGATCTTTTTATTTATTAATTATATTTGGGTATAACCATATAAAAGTACTTTTTTGTTTATTTATTACGTGAAAAATATTTTTTTTAAAGAAAAAAGATTTTTTAAGAAAAAATATAAATTGTAACTTCTCAAAAAGATGTTTTTTTTTCTAGTACTTTTACTTTTACTATTAGAAATTTACCAAACACGCTAAAAAAAATAAAAAAGATATTTTTTCATTGAAATTTTTTTTATCAACTTAATGGCGCTCAAACAAACAATATATTATTCCAAATAATACATTTAGGTATGATCTCTAATTTAATATATCTCGCGATCTATACTAACTTGAATCAATAAAGCTCTACATCCAAGCAAAATACTTAACCAAGTCTAATCAAGTTGTTATAACCGCTTTTCAAATCATACGCCTTCTCCTTCTCCTTCTCCTCCTCCTCCTCCTCCCCCTCCTCCTTTCAAATTCGTGCACGCAAGTTCTTCTTCTTCCCATTTTCTTCTTCTTTTTCAAATTCGCGCATGTCTTCTTCTTCCCTGATGCTGCGTCTTCTTCTTCTTCTTTTTATTTTTCGTTATCTTTCTCTTTTGTTATCGTCATCACCAAAAATACCAACATTTTGCTAACATCTTTATCGATTCTGATATTCTCTGGTGCCATCATTAAGTAATTTCGGTTCATTTCTTAGTTTATTTTGGTTCATTTGTGTGTTAATTTGAGGTTCACTTGATACTACTGATAAATATTGACTAAATTTTTTATTTCTTAAGTAATTTCGGTTCATTTCTTAGTTTAATTGAGGTTCATTGAATCCAAAAATGAATTGGATGTATTTTTGTTGATGATTGAGATTTTTTTACTACTTATTCAAAATTGAACTAATTTCGCTTCATTTGTGTGTTAATTGAGGTCCACTTGATGCTGCTGATAAATATTAACCAAATTTTTTAGCAAAGATGAATGAAATTATTCATTATTACTTTATTCAATTGCATTAGATTTCACTACATTCCATTCAATTAGTTCAGTTTTGAACAAGCAGTCAAAAAGACTCAATCATCAACAAAAACACATCGAATTTATTTCTGGATCCAAATGAATCTCAAATAAACTAAGAAATGAACCGAAATTACTTAAGGAATAAAAAACTTCGTCAATACTTACAGCAGCATCAGGTGAATTTCAATTAACATACAAATGAGCCGAAATTAGTTCAATTTTGAACAAGTAGTAAAAAAGACTCAATCATCAACAAAAATACGTCCAATTCATTTCTGGATCCAAATGAGTCTCAATTAAACTAAGAAATGAACCAAAATTACTTAAGGAATAAAAATTTTCGTCAATACTTAATAGCAGTATCAAGTAAATCTCAATTAATTCACAAATGAACCGAAATTAGTTCAATTTTGAACAAGCAGTAAAAAATACTCAATTATCAACAAAAACGCATCGAATTCAATTCTGGATCCAAATGAACCTCAATTAAAAGGAGAAAAAGAAAAAATGCAGCAACAATAATAGCAATAAAAGAACGACGATTCAAAGAAAACATGCGAAGAAGAAGTAGGAATGAGGAGACGAAGAAGGAAAAATGCGAAAAAGAAGAAGGAATAACGCGAAGACGAAAAAAGATATGTTTGTATTAGTGAAACGCGCGTGTGTACACGCTAATATAATAAAAGTGATTTTTGTCGAATTTGAACCAATTTAGTTGGATTTAGTTATCAAAAAAATTTGGATGTAACTAAACTTAAATATCAAAATTCTTATAAGTACAATCTTCTACCATTGAAAATAAAAAATTAAAAATATTAAAAACTTGAAATAAAAAAATCGTGATGACTTTGTGTCTCTAATCTACTCTTAACTCAAAAGGACTAAATACTTCCGAACATAAACATTATCATGTATTACTATCCATGTATAAATGTTCCACTTTGGAAAAACTTAAAATTCTTACTCTTATTTTTTAGTTAAACGTTGATTTTGATGGTAACTTAGTAAAGTTTTTCTAACAACATTTGTTTTGTGCGTTTTCACTGAACATTTAAAAAAATAAACCTTTAATATTTTCCTATGGAANNNNCAAAACTCTTCTAATGTGTAAATAAAATAAATGTATTTGATATATTATAAGTAAAAATAAATAATGATATTGTTGGTTGGGATTGAATTTTTCGGTTTCCAATCTAAGGCTTTGTTTGGATATAGAAAAGAAAATAGAAAGAAAGAAAATAAGAGGAAAAAAAATGAAAAGAAAGAAAATAAATAAAAAAGTAGAGTTATTTGTGTATTGTTTGGATTGAGAAAAATAGATAAAAAAAAAATTTATATTGTTTGGATAAAAAAAAGTTATAATAATATAAAATTACATTAATATATTT
>NC_029794.2:8517362-8526682 GCF_000816755.2 Arachis ipaensis | reverse complement strand
TAAAATTATTAAAATCAAAAGAATAAATATAGAATTTTAATTATGTTTCTCCTTCTCCACTAATTTTCTTGGCAAAATTGAGGAGAAAATTTTTATTTTTCATTTAATTTCTTTTGTGATCCAAACAAAAGAAAGTTAAATTTTCCATCCAATTTCATCTCTTATATTTTCTTTCCTTCTAAATTTCACTCATCCAAACATAGTGTAAATGTACCAGAAATAAGATGGAATTCAATTTAAATGACTGTTTGAATGGTTTGAATGTGAAGATTGCTACTATTGTCCATTGGGGGGGAGGAGAGCGTAGATGCACGCTCCAAGGAGACAGAGCGGTGAGGCGAATGTCAGTGACTCAGTGAGGTCTGAGGTGAGCGGCTCTACTCCCTCCCAAACAAAACAAAAACGGCGCCGACTCATATACTAATCTTTTATTTCAAAAATAAATAAATCCATAAATATTACTAATTACTAATTATACTAAAATTCGGGGAGAAATGTTTGGAATTTCGCCAGAACAAACATTTTAGCAAAATGCCACGAGCGAACCCTTCAGTGCCACGTCAGCAGCAAGTTCTACTTTTTATATGATTCTCTCTCTTTCTCTCACTTCTGCTCCTATAATTACCACATCTACCTTGTCACATTTTCTTCTCTTTCTCATTTTCTCTCTCCTCCTTCTCCCTCTTCTCTCTGTCTAGCTTCAGGAGCAACCAGCTCCAGCAGCACCCTTTCTCTGACTCTCCCTCCCTCTCTTCTCTGCTCCGAAAGCTAGAAGAGACTTGTTGCTTCGGACCTTCCAATCGCATCTACCGACTTTGATCTTCCTGAATCCCCGCCCCAGATTCCACCTTTTTTGGTAACTAACAAAAGCCCTAATTTTTTTCCGTTACCTAATCGATTTCCGCTGGTTGGGGTTATGTACCCAAAGTTCTAATATTTTTTAGGTTTTGTATCTGGGTTTCGATCGGCTTTGCTAATTGTTGTATGGGCAAGTTGGAAATGATTTGTGTGTTCTGGACTTTGTGTGATGACGGACTTTTTTTGGACTTTGTTTCTGCTTCTAATAGGGGTTTCTGCGTTTTGCTTTGTGTAAATTGTTTCTTTGTATTTTTGTTGTTTTAGCGCGGCTTTAGTGGTACTCGAGGGTTTCTGTGGTGGTTGTTTTTCGGGTTGCTTCGAGAGTTCGATTGTTGTGCTCCTAGCTCTATTGTAACTTTTTATTTTGTTTTTTTAATTATTTATGTCGGTGTTTATAATTCACAGAGACGGAGGTTATCTAATATGCAGTGTTAAGCTCATCTCATGGTTTAGATATATCCCTTAAACATTGTGAAATTAACCTTTGTTTTATGAACTGTTCGTCTAATTTACTACTAGAGCTATGTTAGGACTTTGCAATTCATGTTGAATCATTTGAATCTTCATTTTGTATTGTGGATTTGGCCTGTGTCATTTCATATTAGTTTCCTACATATTGTATGACAAAATTGAAAGGACTGATGTTATACATCCATCTGTACAACTGTAACATAGTTGTTGTATATTCTGAAGTTAATGTGTATTGATGATCACTATGCAAAAAAGACTCCTTTTCTTCCAATATGATCATCGATGCATCTTTTGTCTTGTTCTTCTGATGGTGCAGGCTGGAGTTATGCTTATTAAGCTGGAAAATGTGTACAAATGCAAGTACATAATTTCATGAAAAGTGATATTGCATATGCTATTCAATAGAGTTTGTATTTCGTGAATGAACATTTGATATAATCTAAATTTGTTATGTGATGATATATAAAGATTGCAGAAACATGCCATTTCGCAGTGGATGGGGTAAATATGAAGCAAGGCGGCAAAAAGTGATAATACAGATATGTTTTGTGTTGTATGGCTGAATTATATAATCTGGTTCCAGTTGAATAAGTTAACCTCTGAGGCATACTTTTATGTGATTATAACTATAAGTTACAGCATTTGGAATGCTGCTAATAATATAGTGCATATTTTTCTGTGCTTAACTGATTATATTATTTAATGATCTTAGCCCTCTCGTTCATCTTAATGACAACTAATCCTACTTGTTAGATAGACACTGATGTTAGCCCTCTCGTTCATGCTGAATGTCTTTTGGGTTCTGTTGCTTTCAACTTGCATAAATTAATACAGTATTATTTTTCAGTTTTACCAATTTTTTTATATTGATGTCATCTATATGTAGATCCAAGTCTATTTGATTGTTCGTGCCGGTGGTGAAGATCACCTTAGTGTATTTATTAAACGACATTGAATATTCAGAATGCCAAAGGAGAGAAGAGATAGGTCTTTGTCGCATGATAGTACCAGAACATCACCTTATCCAAGCAGCTCTAGTCGAGTCCGAAGATCGGCTCCTAAAAGTACTTTTGAATCTGAGGAAAACGTTAAAGAATGGGAGGACGCTAGATGTCCAGTCTGCATGGAGCATCCTCACAATGCTGTTCTCCTCATATGTTCATCGCATGAAAAGGGCTGCCGCCCTTATATGTGCAATACTAGCTATCGCCACTCAAATTGTCTTGATCAGTTCTGCAAGTCATTTGCTGAAACCTCTTCAGCACCTCCTCAAGTAGAATCTCAGTTAGAAAGTCAAATTTCAAGCCCAAATTCATCTCATGTCCAAAGTACTGAAGCAAATACTGATGATACGCAAGAAGAAAGAAGTGAAGGATTTGTGACAATGCAATCTTTAGAAGAGGGGACTGGAAAACCAAAGCTAGTATGCCCTCTATGTAGAGGTCACATAAAGGAATGGAAAGTGGTGGAGGCTGCTCGTCATTTCATGAACGAAAAATCAAGGAGCTGTTCCTGTGAGACGTGCGCCTTTACTGGGACATATACAGATCTCAGGAAGCATGCAAGGATCGAGCATCCTCTTGTACGTCCATCTGCAGTAGACCCAGAGCGTCAGCGGAACTGGAGGAGGTTGGAACGACAGAGGGATCTTGGCGACCTGCTTAGCACTCTGCAGACTTCCTTTGGAGAAAACAGGGCTGATGATGGTCTTCCTCCCATAGATGATGGTGGTTTGCTGGCTGTGTTTTTCCTTATTCTTCAACCGGCATCCGTGTCTCGTGGTGGTGCTACAGGAACTAGACTCCAAATGCGTATAAGGAGACCTAGGCTCTGGGGGGAAAGCTATGAAGGGGAATCTGGATCTGCATCTAGAGATGATGCAAATGAGTCTTCGGATGGAGGATCAGATAATAGAAGGCGTCGTGTCCGTAGACGGATGAATCCCGAGGATCAGCAATGATGTGGAAAATATTTGCATTATTTGTAAGAGTTCCCAAGTGGGTGTCCCCTCTGATCCTTTCCCCTTTTCTTGCTCTTAGCATATTCAGAGATAGGCATGAATCATGAGACTTTTATTTGTTGCAGGTGGAAGGAAAGGAGAAGGGGGAGGAGTTATCGGCTTTGATGCTCGAATATGCTCCATGATTGTGCAACAATTCTGGGTTTGCATTGCTGATTGTCAGGGGATGAAGAAAAAGATGTTACTCGCCGGTGATTCGGTGATATCTGTATATTTAGCATTTTTATCCTTCCCAATCTGTGCTGCTATTTCTCGAGGATTTTGAACTATTGAGTTTGAAATAAAAATCTACTGTTGTCTTCAATAAGTTCTTTTACTCATTGTCTTGTTGCTCGCTTTTGCCTCTAGCAATTGCTAGTTGCTAGTTACTAGTTACTAGTTGCTGCCATCAAGTGTAGAAAACCATTCTATGTGCTATACCTTAACTGTTGAGGTGTGTAGTAGAGGAATAATTTCTCTTAAGTGCTCCACAAGAACGTTTCAACGCGATGCAAATCTTTAGGTGTCAATGATTGCCAGTGATTTATAGTAACGATTAGTGTCACTGACTGTTTGTGTAATAAATTTTCTATTTTATATAATCAGAACAATAAACAAGAAGGGGCATGATCACAGATTCAGGCTTGGTTTGGTAAAGCTTTTTGAAGAGGTGTTTGTGCTTTTTAAAAGTTCAAGCTCCTCATTTTGTGTTTGGTAAATAAAAAAGATCATGTGCTTGTGCTTGTAGCTTTTAAAAGATCGGAATACTTTTGAAAGCACCTAGATAGAGCTTTTCAAAGTTGGCTTGTGCTTTTCAAAATTTAAAAGTCTAATATAACCTCATATGTTAACTAATTTTCAAATTTAATGTTTGCATTTATATCTATTATAGTATTTTTAAATTTTAAAAGCTATTTTACTAAATGTAATTGTTGTTGCTTGTGATTATTAAAAGCAATTTTTAATTTAATTTACCAAACATAAATGTTATAACTTTTAAAAAATCATCTTTTAAAAATTAGCTTTTATAAGCTACTTTTAAAAAGTAAGAGCTTTACCAAACTAAGCCTCAATCAGCCGGTAGCCAATAGCACAAAAGCAAATTTTATCCATTGAAGTATAGCCGAATAAATGTGGAGGAGGTTTCAATAGGACTTGATTGCCAAAGATATGATAATAATAAAGTCAAGTCAATAAACAAACGGGTAGGGGCCTAGAGGGAGCAAAGAATATTCATAAAGACTAAAAAAGTATTTGAGTATTAACAAAGAAATTAATTTTGATGTATCATTAGTATAAAATAGTTTTATGTGTATTAAATATTAATGTAGTTTTTATATGTGTATTAAATGATGTAATGTCATGCTAGTAAATTTAAACAAATAAAGAGGGAAAAAAAGAGTTTCAAAAGAAAACAAAAATGTACCACTTAAACAAAAAGAATTAGTGCCTATTCGGTTACCTCTCAAGTCTCAATAAGTCAATAGTAGAACCGGAGGCTATAATAAATTTTGGAGAGAGATCAATTTGTATGGCTCTTTTTAATTCTCTCAAAATTAATTTTGAGGTATCTAAAAGTATTTTTCAGTTGAATTATCACTATATTACCACTACATTTACAATTACTCATTATCTCTTACAAAACTACGTACAGTAAAGTAGTTATTTACACAATATTTTTATTTTTAAAAGTAGTTATTTAAATTATTCTATGAAAAAAAAATCATTTATTTTATAAAAGAAATCCTCCAAAAGAAAAGGCCAATTATTTCAACTTACTCGATTCAATCATAAATTTCCCAACAGTAAAACGAATGAGGCAAAGAAGAAAAAGTTAAAAAATTTGTTTTATTGATTGATTTTTAAATTTGTTTACAAGAATCCGAATCCAGCAGGAGCGCCTCCCTGTCGATCTGAAAGAAGAAGAGCAAAGAAAGTCGTTTAACCTTACGATTAAGTTAAGGTTTAGGGTTAAGCTTGTGCGTGATTTTGTTTGTGTTCAAGGTTCCTTTTTGACAGGGACAGGAGGTGGATCTGTATCTATTCTCCAAGAATTTCATTTCTTTCCCCACTCCCATCTCCATGCCCATGTCAATAATCGATTGATTCCTTGAAACCATATCACATCATATCTATACTTGTTTGGTTTAAGAATGGGTACGGAGAAGAAGAAAGAGAAGGCGTCGAACTCGAATTGCGGCGGTGATGGTGATGGCTCGGCGGTTGTGTTGAATGTGTACGATCTGACTCCTATCAACAATTACATGTATTGGTTTGGACTTGGAATCTTCCACTCTGGCATTCAAGGTCCTCTCTTTTCTCTTTCTTGCTTTATTGTTCTTAGCACCACATTCAATTCATGGCACATTAATGTTGCGTTTTCTGGTTCGGATCTTCTTGGACTAAACCGGATTTTACTCCCCTTCCGCTTCAAGATCCCAACTTGGAAATGCTCCCCTTTGATTAAAACAAGCTAAGCTACTCAATATGAGATAGTTGCTTTGGATGATTTGATTGAAGCCTTGGGAATCCGCATCTACCACAGAATTTTGACTTTATGTACTACAATGATTCATATGTGGCTAGTGTGTTTGGTGCTGGATTTCATTTGTCTAAATTTGGGTTATGGTTGATTGGGAATCTGTGTTCAACAAATATATAATCAAGAAGGAATGAGTGTCTATGAATTTAATAAATTTATCTGTTTCATATACAGCTGTAGATCGTTTAGTGAATTCTTCCGGATAAGCATGGCGTTTTGCATTATTGTTTGGAAAGAATTATTCATGTTGGCATTCAGACTTGTTCTGAAGAATATTAAGATTCTTTCAACTATGAACTCTTTTGTTCTGAATTTCTATGTTGTTTTAACTGATACAAGGCTTATTTTTCTTTCTTTTCTCTCTAATAGTGCATGGTAAGGAGTATGGATTTGGAGCCCATGACTTCCCGGCTAGTGGAGTCTTTGAAGTGGAGCCACGGAATTGTCCTGGATTTATATATAGAACTTCGATCACTTTGGGCCATACAAATATGAATTCTTCTGATTTCCGGACATTTATTGAGAATATGGCCTGTGAGTATCATGGGGATACTTATCACCTTATCTCTAAGAATTGTAACCATTTTACGGATGATGTTTCGTTGAGATTAATTGGAAAACCAATCCCAGGTTGGGTGAATCGTCTTGCCAAGCTAGGTAAAGCCATAAGAGAAATTCTCAAGTTAGCTTTCTTTATACCTCCTATGTTTATATTTATCTTCCTGTTATTTATTATTAACTAGTAAGACGTTGCTTTCAGCTTTATCTTTTTCTCTCTAGCAACTGAAATTAAATATCCAGCATTAATCTTCTATTTATCCAGTGCTTCTTATTTATGAAGTTTAAATTTTTCCTAAAATTTGACTTGAAATAGAAATTGGAAAAAAAGGAAAAACTTAATCTCGAAATAGTGTCCACGTATAAGGTCCATAATATCTGCATTTCTTCAAGTTATGTTCAGGGAAGGAATTGTTTCCTCTGAACATATAACTATAATTGTTATTCTGTCTATCTGGAAAAAAGTTTCTTTTCGAAGAATAACTAGTCTTTAGAAAATTTATCATGTTAGAATGATAGCAGTTTTTTGGGCAATGGATCCAATCTACTACACCTTTTTCTCTCTTCTACTTCTCTTCTGCACTTTTGACATCATATACACCCAATTCCAGCACACCATTATGGCATATATAAACATAATGATCATAAATCTAAGTTAGTCTTCTGTTGAAAAAATTTCAGGTGCTTTGTGCAGTTGTCTACTTCCTGAAAGTCTTCAAGTAACTAGTGTTAAACAGCTACCTGAATACCATGAATGCTCAGGTGTGTATATATTCTTGTTCCTTAAAATTTTCACGTCCAGCATTATCTCGAAACATGGAAATTTCGAACTTGTTAATATTTGTAACTACTTATGCTGCCAATTTTTGGTGACTCTTTGCAGATGACGAATTTGTTGAATCCCTCTCAACCGCAACACCCCGTGAGTCAACAGAAATAGATGATGAACCAGAAAAGCACCTTCTGTCACCATCATCTAGAACTGAGGATGTTACTTTCATTAAAGAGACTCCAGTAAAGTGAATATGTTGTGTTTGAGGTGAGAAACCGCCTCGTTAATACAGGATGTGCTCCCTTGAATAGTTATCCATTTGATTTGCAGTGATTCTTTTCCCACAATGTTCTGACTCTTCCATTGTTTTCTGCATTCTAGTTGGTTCATTTATCATAGCTAAAGAATCCAAACTACATAGTGCTATGTTGCATTTTGTGTATGAAAAAGGTTTTTGTGTGAGGCTTATTTGTGTTTCATTTTCCCCCCTTTTTTATTTTTATTTTTTTTAATATTTTAGTTGGAAAATGGGGTGGGGGATTATTGGGGCTTTCAAGTATGTAATGTAAATGAATTCCACTTTTGGGAACTGTATGATTTATGGAATATTGTTTTTCTAAGTAGATAAGCCACTTTGATTGATTGATTTTTGTGACAAATCTTCCAAGCACAGATGTGAATGCTTTCCTGCACAGTAGTAAAAGAAAGAACTGCCCTCTGCAAGCATATGAGGGTCAGAAATCCATTTTCTTTCTAGAAACTTCTGTTATTTAGGTTGGTGAAGTGAAAGATGGTTGCAGCATACAGTTTGGTGAATTACATGTACTCACGAGTTTCAATTGTAGAAAACTATTATTGCATTGTAATATGTTGAATGTCTGTTATGGCCATGTTTATTTTTTACATAAATCTGATAAATATATCTTGCAGCCATTGGTTTTTGGTAAAGTATGGAGTCATTATTGATAGGATAGGCGATTTACATTTTACAATCTGTTGGGAAATTCTCATGGAAAATTATTATAATGTATATTGATATTTACTCTAAAATCACGCAACATGTTAGAATTTGTACTTGATTTGATGGTCATTATTTACTAGCCAGCGCCTTTTTGAGATATTGTTAGATAAACTTTTATTAATTATTATCAATTAGTAGGACTATAATTCTTGACATATGGATCCTTGTGATCATTGGACCCTGTTTATCTGGCAACGGCTCAACAAATATACGCTTTATTCCCACTCCAAAATATATTTGTCAATGGAGTTTGATGAGTAATAAACACAATGAGTCAACACTTACTCAGTTACTCCTACAAGTAAAGGTTTTCAAATTTCAACTATTAGATCGTTTATCCATGAATTAATTATGGTGAGTAAAATACAAGAATTGACTTATTCATAGAATTTTTTTTACACTCTATTATTAAAATATCGTCGGTTAAATTGCCGAAAAACATTGGAAAAATGGCAATAGTAATTTGACTACCCAAATAAACTACTACAAAATAATTCCTTTTTTTTTTAAATCTTTTTATTCATCTTAATCTTCTTCTCTCTTATGTATTGAAAGAGGTGTATTGAGTAGTGGTTAGTTGTTTAAAACTTAGATTGTATGAACATAGCATTACCAAAAAAGTGTTTTGTTGAAGATGCTTAAAACACGATGAAATATACAAATTAAAATATGTATCAATATAGTTTGTTGGTAGATATGTTATTATTATTCGAAACGAAGTCAATACAAAAATCATTATCAAGTAGTAGTATAGAATATCTCTCTTATTAAAATTGGACAACAGAAAATGCGGAATGGCGGTTGGCTGTTGCACCACCTAATTTCTATTTTTTCTTAGTCGCATGTTTGCAAGGATAGACTGGTTCCATTCATTTTACTGGTATTATATTTACAAGGGTTAAAAAATATGTTCTTCTATAATAAATATAAGACACTGTCGGCAATAGATTCGGTCAAATGAACCTTCAAGCCATTGACAAAATAAGAATGCCGGAACTGATGACTCATGAACATTGTATTTCAGGATGAGAGAAAGCAAGTAATCATGGGGAAAAAAGAAATAACCTATGTATATAACTATATATAAATTTCTCACTTA
>NC_029794.2:8515132-8517250 GCF_000816755.2 Arachis ipaensis | reverse complement strand
AAGTTTAAACTATGTTTGGACTAGAAAAGGTTGTAGTTTAAAAGATTTATAAGATTATGGGGAAGTGGAATTCTATACAAGTTTACCTAAAGCCTTTCTACTATCTACCAGATAGAATAGTGGTAGTTCCCATTGAGTAGGTTGATGAACAATCTTCATGAGTAGACATAGATGTCAATAACCTTGCCATGTTATTCTGATTGTGATCCAGAATTGCAGGGTTGTCTTCATCTTGAGATAAGAAATCAACAAGCACCATTCTACTATCTGGTGGCTCCTCAACTGTGACACGCCCTTCAAGCATATCAGCAACTTGTGCCATACTAGGCCTCATTCGTGGCCTCTCTTGTATGCACCACAATGCAACATTCACCAACCTAACCACCTCACTCTCCTCAACACCACCAGCCCCCACCACCAATAATCTCTCATCCACAATCTCCATCAACTTCCCTTCCCTCACTTTCTCATTCACAATCTTTGGAAAAAACTGCAACTTCTTCTTACTCTTGTCCTTTGGATCTTCCACCTTACAAACGTTCCTTCTCCCTCCAATCATCTCCAACAAAACCATCCCATAGCTATAGATATCAGTCTTCTCCGAAACCCCTCTTTCCAAAAGCCACTCAGGCGCTAAATACCCTCTTGTTCCTCTCAGTGTTGTCATAACTTGACTAACATCCTTTCCAACCAGCTTCGAAAGCCCGAAATCCGCCACAACTGCTCTGTAACCCTCATCTAAGAGTATATTCTCTGGCTTCACATCAAGGTGAAGAATCCTTGCCCTGCAATCATGGTGGAGGTAGCTAAGTCCTTTCGCCACATCGATTGCCACTTTGTACCTTAAGCTCCAAGGCAAACACCCTCCAACTCTTCTTCTACTATTGTCACTTTCCTTTTTCGGAAAAATCCAAGAATCTAACGAACCGTTTGATATGTACTCATAAACAAGGTACCTTGGTGAAGAAGGAGCATTGCAGTAACCATACAAACGCACGAGGTTGACGTGTTGAACGCTAGCAATGGCTGCAACCTCTGATCTGAACTCTCTTTCGCCTCTTTCGGCTCCGTCGTCGATTCGCTTCACGGCAACCGAAGTTCCGTCGCTGAGGATCCCTTTGAAGACCGTTGCGGAGGAGCCTTTTCCAAGAAGTGCTTGAAAACCGTCGGTTGCTTCCTCGAGCTCCGTGTAACGGAATTTAGTTGGGACCCCCGCCACTTTGCGCAAGAAGCTGTACTCTATTCGGAGCTCTCTCCCTTCTGACTTGAACCGTGACTCTAACTGCTTCCTCCGTTTGTTGTAACGGTTTCTGATTAGGACGAAGGAGACGACGGCCACGATCACGGCCACGTCAGCACCGCATATGAGGAAGAAGGCCTTTGAGAGCTTCAACGCGATGCGAGCAACCATGATCACTATGATCAGTGTTACCACTGATACCATGGCTATTGTGTTGACTTTTCTGTCCTCCATTAACAACGCTTCATTGCTTTCCTTTTTCTTTTCGTTTCAAAGAGAGAAATGCTCCTCTTATTAATTAGTTTAGTGCTTCTATTTTATTGCACAAGAAAATGTGTCACTTGTGGATTTAAATATATAATATTTGGCTAGTGAAGAAACAGATAAAAAGATGATACTATTATATTCCTTTTAGAGTATTTGATTATTAGTAGTTTATTAAAGATTAGAAGCAACCTAGAAATTGAAGGTAAATTGGGTAATGCGGCTTTATTAGAGAGAAAAGACATAAAGAAAATGGTGGCCGCGGTTGCAATATTTAGAGTCACGACCAAAGAATTATGACAAGCGTGTGCTTTTTTATTTGGTCAATAAATGAGTTCCCTAATGATAGTGAAGAGTAGAGCCGGGGAATTTTATGCCCTTTCTTTGTATACAACGTGGCTTTTAGTGTGGTCAAAAGTTGAGTTCTCCACCCCACTATGACTTTTTGTAAGTATTAGCTAATACAATTATATTTTCTAGTCTTAGTTAATTCTCAAGCACAAATTCACATTAAATTGTTTTCGAGGGCGGATACGTCTTATTATTTGGTCTAAAATAATTGTTTTATTTTATATAAATAATTTAATTAAAATTAATTTTTTTTAAATATAGTT
>NC_029794.2:8500011-8515054 GCF_000816755.2 Arachis ipaensis | reverse complement strand
CAATTTCATCATTTTCATGTGAAGTTAACTGCAGATAAATTTTTACTTAATTCTTATCATCTTTTCACTGTAATGACTAATCTTCTCTATTTTCAATTATGGGCTCTTTCTCCAATCTCCGTAATTTTGAACTTTAGTACATTCGTACGCGATGCTTTTATATGTTTTTCGGCTTCGTCTACCTTGATTAGGAAAGGATGTGCGTTCGTGGAAAATATATATAGTTATACTCTCTCCTGAACAGGTTTCAATTTTTTTCGATGTCAAACTTCCTTTATATTTCAGACTTCTTGCTTTGTCTAACCTTACTTTTTTATTGGAAACACACACACAGACCACCAGACACCATGGGAAAGATCAGTTCGATCAACTCAAGTTAGTTTTAAGTTTCGTTTTTTAGTCATGTATCAACACTACAAAAAAAATAAGGGGTTTAGCCACACAAAAAATCGTAGCTAAACTCTAAGATAATTGTAGCAACCATATATTGGCCACAAAATAATATTTGTGGCTAATCAGGAGTTGCATTTTCAATTTGTCACAATTATAGCGTTATTAGCCACAGTTTAAACATCGTGGAGACCTTCAGAGAGCCACAGTTTATATATCATTGTCCACATATAATGCCGTGGCTGAATAAGAATAATCAAATCGAAAAGTATAATTCTATCATACTTCATCCGTAGCTAATTTGTGCAGGCCGGATTTTTCGACCACAATTTTTTTTGTGGCTAACGTTGGGTTATTTAATCACACTATTTTCATGGCTAACTCATTCTGTTTTTCACATACAATTCGTGGCTAATTTGTGCTAATTTGCTCTAATTGAACAATTTTATTAAATTAAAATTATATTTATATATAACATTAATAACAAAAATCAAACTTTTTAAATATATAATATCTAACATTTTTTCATAATAATAATAATAATAGTAATAATAATAATAATAATAATAATAATACAAATCTAAACTTATATATAATAAGAAATAAGAAAAATTTTAACATAAATAAAATAAATTCTAATCCTTCTAGAATAAATATATTTAAAATTTCAACTATTACTTATTAAATACACCAATTAAATGTCTGGCATATCACTGGATAAACTAGACACTTTATCACTGTATTTTGATAACAAAAATTTGTACAGAGCTGCCAACTGAATTTTGGTTTCTTTATATTCATAGCTTTTTCTCTAAAGTTTCAACCAGCTTCTCTAAATTTATCACACGTCTAGCACCAAAGACCTTTCCATTTTACAGCGTTGCTCTACGGGCCATTACACCCAGAAACCGTACCAATAAATTTGCGTCATTATCTTGACTTTGTCCATGCCCATCAAGTTTCATAATGTCTTTTTCATCATTTTTCAAATGCCAAACTTGAATTGTCGTCCTTTTGACAGTTGTGATTTCTCCCATAGAAGTGTCTACAACTGAATACAAAATTGAATAAAAGAAACAAATCAAATATTAGAACTCAAAAAATCACGTAAAAAATTGAAATTTTATATACCTTTGACATTCACAACTAAAGGGTCATTATAATCTTTTCTAGTAGGTATAGTTGAGACTTATTTCATCCAAACCTTCTTCATTGTTGTTGATATTCTGTGGTTATCGTAGTTCTGCTAAAACAGCATCTCTTGAATTATTACGTTTTTGCTTCACGAAAAAATATGCAAAAAAAACCAACAAATAACACAAAAATTAAGAAAAAAAATCTGTATTTTGAGTTTGGAGGATACCCTTTCATATGATAGGGTTCATATAGTGTGGTTAAAGAAAGTACTTTCAGGTGCTGCAGAAAAATAGGAGTTAAAAGACAACGTGAATGAGAAAAATAGGAGTTAAAAGACAACGTGAATGATGGGAAGTTATATTAGAATTTGTCCGTAATTACTTTAACTTTCCGTCAAAAACTATCTCAAAAGTTAAGCGCACATTAACATTTTTAAATCTTAAAAATTCAGCTTGATTAGATCGTCTTTTAATTTTCTTTAATCTTGAGAATATTTCTTTCTATTCTACTGTTTATTATCTACTAAATATACTTTAAATTATTTTATTTTTAATACAATAGTTATTTATTTATTTTTTAATGGTCAAATATAATTAAAAATTTAAATTTAAATTTAAATTTTGAGTCTGTAATATTTTTATCTTTAATTTTTATTATAACAATAAATAACCAAAAAACTACTTTAATAAATATATGACTCTCACAATCTCTCGTTTCATGCCGTTGATAGTTGATGATTCAAACAATGCACTATCATTTAATTATCTACCTATTATACACAAAATAATATAATAATAGTTATATATTAAGTAAGTTTTGCAAATATTTTTATCTGAAAAATTTAATGTTTAATAAATTTTAATTACTAAATTAGTTACTAAAATTTTATTACATTTGATTTGTTATAAAAAAATTTACAAATCAATTTTTTTGTTACTTAATAAAATTATAAATTTTTATATAAGTGACTCACGCACATTAATGCACTATTATTTAATTATTTACCTATTATACACGAAACAATATAATAAGAATTATACATTAACTAAGTTTTGCAAATATTTTTACCTAAAAAATTTAATATTTAATAAATTTTAATTACTAAATTAGTTACTAAAATTTTATTACATTAGACAAACTAATTATCACATAAAATTGTTATAAGAAATTTTACAAATCAATTTCTTTGTTACTTAATAAAATTGCAAACTTTTATATAAGTGACTCATAAATTGATTAATATTAATTTTTTTATAACTAAAAATAATTGTAAAATAATTAATTAATGGAATATATCAATTAAATAATAGTATAAATAAAAAATTTAATTCATAATTTCACAAAATAATTTTTAAAAGAGTAAACTACCATTTCTACCCATGGAAGTTGAAAACACTGACAAATCTACCCACAAAAGACGGAAACTACCAAATGTATCCATCAATTATGAGTTCCGTGGGACAAAACTAACCAATCTATATTCCGACGTTGACTCCGTCAGTAACACTCCCTACGTGGCACTTCACGGCGTGACATGGCTTGGGGGGATGCACACGTGGATATTATAATTATAATTAGTTAAAAAATAGTTGAATTTTGAATTTTTTTTGAAAAAAAAAGGGAAATTAGAAATGAACAGTTAGCAAAGGTTTTCCATCTTCGCGTGTTTCAGAAAACAAAGGGTAGAGCCCTAGGAAGAAACTGTTCATCTTCAACAATCAAAGAAAACCTCCCAGACCGACGATAATCTCCGTATTGAAGAGAGGGTGCTTGTTGGTGTGGACCATTTGGGCGGGTGGAGTTGCGTGGTGTCATCCATAGGTAAGTAGTAACCGTTGATCTCTATGTTATGGTTTTCTTGTTTTCGGTGCATGGTTGTGAAAACTGGGTTTTCATTAGGGTGTGCTTGTATTTGCTATGATTTGGTTGTTAATTAGGGTGTGTCTGTTTGCAGATGACAATTATCCACATTACGTTAGTCATTAGTCACAGAGGAAAATTTCAAAAGGGTGATGATGGCAGAGTGGCATACGTTGGGGGTGAGAAAACAGAGATTGAACGAGTGAATATCGATACCCTAAATAGGTTCTTCATGAATGACTTAGTAAAGGATATAGGGTACACTGACGTGAGCGAGCTTTACTGGCTTGAACCTGGGAAGGAGTTAGATGGTGGGTTGAGGTTGCTTAGACTTGACATGGATGTGGTGACTATGTACGAAGCAGCCATTGCTAATGAGAGGAGAGTTGAGGTGTTCACTGAGCATCCAGTTAACCTTCCTAAGTTTGCAGAAGAAAACAATGAACTTGAACCAGATCTTGAGATTTTAAATGTTACAAAGACCCCAGTGAAATACAAAACCAAACTATGTGTTAGGAGACCCCCAACACCAAAGAAGAAGCACAAGAGAGTGGTGAAGATCAGTGAGACTGAAGGAGGTATGGCTGGACCGGATACCCATACAGAGGATGATGCGGTGAAGAAAGATGTCCATCTTACCACAACAAACACAGAACAACCAAAAGTAGGCAGTGACGAACCAAATCTCCCCACACACTCACCAAAGGTAACCTTCGAAGAGCCGTTGGACAAGACTCCTCCAGAGCCTCAACAACCACGTGTGACAGTTGGAAGTCAAGAAACTGGGCACTGAAATCCAGTGTTTGCGGAGTCAGTGGCTCCCACAGTTGATAAAGGCCTGCAGAATCTAATGAGGTTTTCACACAATATATTCCACAACCTTGCAATAAACCAGAGTCTCAGGAGCAGACCATTCAGAATGAGAATGAAACACTTTGTGAAGAGAGTCAACCTAGCAGTTCACAGCCCGAACCGTTTACAAACCCAGATGTGGGTGGTGGTAGTCCAAAGAAGCGGAAGAGACGATCAACAGTCAGGCCTCCTCTATCAGGGCAAACCTTCATACCTAACTAGGATCCAAACAAGCATCCTTCAATCTTTATACCTGTGGAGGGTGAAGATATGTCTGAGCCAAGTGCAGGGATGCATTGTTACAAGTCTGAAGAGCTGGATTCTATTGCAAGTGATGATGAACACAGTTAGCAAGCAGCATTTCCTCAAGCTAATCCCGATGCTCCAGTTAGGGAGGTAAGGCTGGAGGTTGGGATGGAATTTGAGAATCTGGAGCATTTCAAGAAGGCAGTTAGGAAGTTTAACATCAACCTAGGGCGAAGCATATTCTTTCCAAGAGTTGATTCAACTAGGTGCAAGGCCATATGTTATGACGAGGATTGCTCATGGCAGATATATTGTGCTAAACGGTCGTTTCCATTAAGCTTCCAGGTGAAGACCTTTGTCAACGAACATACCTGCAGCAGGGTTAATAAGAACAAATCTGCAGATGGAAAATGGGTTGTTGAAGAGCTTGAGGACAAGATCTGTGACCATCCAGACATGACTCAAAGGTAGGCACATGATTTTTTCAAGAAGGAGTTTGATGTGATTGTCAATGAGAGGAAGATATACCGTGCAATGGTGAAGGCGAAAGAACTAATAGAAGGATCAGAGATAGCTCAGTATGCACTTCTACGGGATTATGCTAATGAAATAATAAGGACCAACCCTGGCTCCACCGTAAGGATTAGCACTAATTATGTCGAAGGGACTGGGTATAAATTCAAAAGAATTTACATATGCTTAGAAGGGTGTAAGAAGGGTTTTTCGGTTGGCTGCAGGCCTTTTATCGGGTTAGATGGTACTTTTTTGAAGGGATACTACCCTGAGCAGTTGTTGACTGCCATCGGCCACGATGCCAATAACCATATATACCCTATAGCCTATGCTGTGGTGGAGTGCGAATGCAAGGATAGTTGGAAGTGGTTTCTCGAATTTCTCTAACAAGACTTAGGGGACGCAGCTATCAATGGAATTAACTTCATGTCAGACATGCAGAAGGTAATGGTCTCAATTCTTATTGTTCGTGTATGCCTTTATAATTAGCAGTTTACAATGTTCTTTAAATAGTTACTGCTGTCTTATATGAACAGTTCTTCATAGGGGATAATGATTTAGTTGCTTTACTTTTCCCCACTAGGGCCTCATCCTTGCTATGCGTGAAGTAAACCCAGGTGCTCATCATAGATATTGTGCTATGCACATATGGCAGAACTTCAGAAAACAGTGGGGTGATACAGAGTTGAAGATGGCAATGTGGAGGTGTGCCAAAGCCACAACCTCCCAAGAGCTCAATGCTGTACTGGATCGGATCAGACGGGTTAATCCACATGCTTGGGAGTATTTGAACAGGATTCCTCCAAGTCAATGGAGTAGGTCTGGCTTTAGCGAATACCCAAAGTCTGACAATTACACGAACAACAACTGCGAATCGTTCAATTCTAGGTCAAGAAGATGAGAGGGAAGCCTATTATAACTATGCTGGAAGAGGTGAGGGTTTACATGATGAGCATAATTGCTAGAAACAAGAAGGCGTTGGTGGGATATAACGGAGTTATCACTCCGGTGCAGCAGAGTAGGCTGGAAAAAGAAAAAAGAGAGAGCAATAAGTGGCGGCCGTTTCCCACTGGAGATGATCCTGGAAATGTGTATGAAGTTCAGTGCTTGCCACCATAAGGTTATGGTGGATTTAGGAAAGATGACTTGTAGTTGCAGATTTTGGCAACTGACTGGCTTGCCATGCAGGCATGCATGTGCTGCCCTTGCATACCAGAATAGGCGACCAGAGGAACATGCACACAACTGGCTTTCCATGGGGGCATATAACAGCACATACCAGTTCGTCATCCAACCTGTTCCAAGTCAAGAATACTGGGAGCATGTTGACTTACCATATGTACTGCCACCAGTATACAAGAAGCATATTGGGAGGCCAAAGTCGAAAAGAGACAAAAGGAACGACGCCCCAAAGGAACCCACCCCAAATCCACATAGGGCCCCCAGAAAGTATGGCCTCATCACCTGCAAGTATTGCCTAAAGGTAAATCAGACTTCATATGTTACATCACTTATGAATTCATGTTCCACTTATTGTTTCATGCCACATGTTACTGCAGACTGGACATAACAGTCGCAGCTGTTCCAAGAAGAAGGAGGCAATGGCTAGGAGTGCTGGGGGACAAAGTGCAAGTCAACACCCACCTGCTGCGGATGACGAGGAGGAGGCGGCAAGACTGGAGGAGATATTCTGGGAGGAAACTCTTGAAGCTGTTGAAGCAGCTGAAGCAGCAGCAACTCAGCCCCCGCCTGTAACTTTATTGATTTATTTTGCAATCCCATTTTACAAGTTACAAGTTTTATGTCATTATGTCACTCATACGTTTCTATCTGAACAGGAGACCACCCCAGTTAGGCCACCCACTGCAAAAAGGCCACCAAAGAAGAAGAAGAATGTGAGGAGACCGCCACCAACTAGTCAGCAACCACGACCTCCTTTGCCTATCGTCAGCCCAACAACACCAACTACTACTAGTCCATCACCCCCAGCCTCTGATGTGCCACCCACTGTGACACCTCAAACTATGCAAGCTGCCTCCCAGAGTACTACTTCAAGGTTCATGGAGTTCATGCCAACTCCTACAGTTAGAGTATCAACCTCAAGGAGGTGGCCGCAGCCAGCCTTTCGTCCGCCAGCCAAAAAGGGGTCAACAATTGCACACTTGAAAGAGGGGTCAAGCGGAAGCAGCAACTTCACTCCAATTCCGTGAAGCAATAGTTTTATAAGTTATGTTTTTTTGTAATCCTGTTGGCAGTTTACCGTACAATTGTTGGACATGTCACATACTATGCCTTATTTTGTTTACGTTTTGATAACTCTTAGCAGTATCTTGCACATTTCTGTAAGCCAGCAACTACATACTTATCAGGATATTATGCATGTCTTTGATGTTATTTTGGACCAGAAAGTAAACAAGAATTGCAATTAGTACCACATAATTTTTGCATGTTACATAATTTATAATGCTACATCTGACATTAATTGGATACCAAGTGTGCACAAATGACATATTTAGAATCGATCATGGGTATTTTTGTCATGATCTTACATTAACAATTAATAAGGATCAAACCCTCATAAGAATCAGATACACAGTGCACACAACATTACAAATCACAGCCATTGATATCATCAAAAGCCAAAACCTAATTTTGCTAAATTCAGCTTCAAAGCTCCCTAATCTGGTGAGCATCTTCACTTCAGCCTCAGCCTCATCAACATCTTCCTGCATCTTTCTTTCCGACAGTGCTCTCCTCAAACCCTCACCCTCCCACTGCCTTCGATTTCGTCTACCCATGCAAAGAAGTTGCAGTCCGAGTTCTATCCATCGCAAAAAAAGTAAAATCAGATGCACATTCAACTCCCACAAAACAGGGTGTACAACGGGTTACCTTCCAATTGGGACAACGGACGAACCACCTCCCAGGATTCATCGCCGTCCCGGACTGTAACAGCGTCACCCCCAACCCACAGAAACATCTGCCATTGAACTTCCTATCATGCACCCATTTTGAAATTGAGCTTCCAGACACACTACCGCTGCCATTCGAAGGTGGAGTAAAGAGTCTTCGCCTCGACATTGGTATAATTTCGAAGATTATTGTGAATCTAGGGTTCGTGCTTTGGATGAAAGAATGTTTGAATTTGGGAAATTTTGGGGTTGAGGGTACATTATAACTGTCAGACATGTCAGCAATCCACGTGTGCAGCCCCCCAAGCCATGTCACGCCGTGAAGTGCCACGTAGGGAGTGTTACTGACGGAGTCAACGCCGGAATACGGATTGGTTAGTTTCGTCCCACGGAACTCATGATTGATGGATACATTTGGTAGTTTTCGTCTCTTGTGGGTAGATTTGTCAGCGTTTTCAACTTCCATGGGTACAAATGGTAGTTTACTCTTTTTAAAAAGATAATTATGCATATAATAAGAGTACAGTACTTACAAAAATATATAGTGAGTACTAAACCATGTAAATAAAGACTAATTTTTATTTTATCTTTATAATTAACTCAAATATTAGAATATTATTTTTATTTTTATAATTTTTTATTTTATTTAAATTTATTTTTTTTATATTTTTAGATTTAATTTTATAAATATGTATTAATGTCAGAATATTTAAAAAAAATGATACTATACATTAATAAAGTTATTTAAAAAATTAATTTATTCAAGACAAGATAATTATAATACGTTAATGTAAGCAGGAAGTACAATTACAAAAATTATTGTTTGTGGCAAAATGTTAAATTTTAACCACTGTGATAATGTTTCGTGATAAATAGAAGACACGCTCATTTATTTTTATCACAATTTAGTATTTGTAGTTAAATTTTGGTGGCTAAACCTCCGTTTTTGTGATAGTGCAAGTTTTATTTGGTTATGACGCTAAAGCCTTGTTGTTGCTTTCTTGATTTGGGCTTCTATCTTCTGATGAGTCCAAAAATATCATGTTTTGGGTTGAATTAATCCAGATCATATAACAAAAACAAAAATCCAAGATCAAGTCCGAAACAAACATTACAAGAAAAAAACGAATATCATGGTTATTAAAAAATAATAAATAGTATACCAAAATAAATAAATAATTCAGACGATAATTTTTTTGGAATAAAATTCAGGCTAAAATACAAATAAATAACAACTTGCGGTTCCAAGAAGGTGGTTGTCACTTGTCAGTATCTCTGTTTTGAGTTGGACTATTTTTATAGTTATGATAGTTTGATCCATATTTCGTTACTTTTACACTTGAATGTCATAGTTAATGTAACTCTTCTATTTCCATAGGTATGATCAAGTTTAGAATTCAGAAAATGTAGTTTCAAATTAAAAACAAAGCATGTTATGGTAGAAATTCCCCCTACATTAAAACCTTTGCTAGCTACCTAAGTTGTTAGAAACCTGTACGCTTGTCAAAGGAAATAAAATTTAACACGTATTTGAAGTCATGGAGGGCTCAAATGGACCAACTCGCCATGGTAGAAAGTTCATAGCTATAGCCTATAGAATGAGTAATCATATATATCTGACAGCCACTGGGTCCAATATTAATTATATTAGTAGAGTTGACTTGACGGATCCAAAAATTTTGTATAGTAAAAGTAAAATATATATAATACGATAATAATTCAACTGTTTCGGCTATAAAAGGAGTTCGAAGCAAGTTCATTCGAATCAGTTTGTCGTTCTGTAACCCCACCAAATCCCAGAGAAAACGACCAACCTTTCGTACGAGTAAGAGGAGATCGCCTTTTTTTGTCGATGGGGGACGATCCGGGAAGGCTTTATCGTTTGGATGGAGTTGCGCATATCGCCGGTGTCATCAACGACGAGGTTAGTGGTTTATGAAAGCGTTTTATGATAGCGTATTTGTTAATGGTTTTTGATAATGGTTTATGTTACTGTTAGTGGTTTAGGATAGTGGTTTAGGAGAGTGGTGCAGGCTAGTGGTTTATTGTTAATGGTTTTTTATAGCGGTTTATTTTAGTGTTAGCGGTTTAAGCAAGCGGTTTAGGCCATTGGTTTTTGTTAGTGGTATTTGAAATTGGTTTTTTTAAGCGGTTTGTGCTAATTGTTTTGGATAGTGGTTTTAGTGATGGTTAGCGGTTTAGGGGGTGGTTTGAGTTGGTGGTGTATGGTAGTGGGTTTTTTTAATGGTTTTTTATAGCGGTTTATTTTAGTGTTAGCGGTTTAAGCAAGCGGTTTAGGCGAGTGGTTTTTTTTAGTGGTATTTGAAATTGCTTTTTTTAAGCGGTTTGTGGTCTTTGATTTGGATACTGGTTTTAGTGATGGTTAGCGGTTTAGGGGGGTGGTTTGAGTTGGTGGTGTATGGTAGTGGGTTTTGTTAATGGTTTTGTTATAGCGGTTTATTTTAGTGTTAGCGGTTTAATGGGAGATCCGACGACTCACACTGATGCTGGGCTTGGTGGTGGAGGTCTTGGAGATTACTTCGTAGGTGTTCCCGGTGATGATCATACCCTCCAGGAGAGTACTCCATGGGTGAGTCCGAGCTCGATGTTTGGAGACTTGCTTGCTAGAGATGGCATTGTGGCCGAGTTTGGTGGACCGCATTTCCTTGATGATATCCGGACCATCATGCAGGAGGATGAGGCTGCAGCCGGACGGGTTCAGATGACAGGGACACAGGCACCCCTGGATGTAGATCTGAACGAGCCTGCCACGGTAGCTCCCCCGCATCCTTTTGCCATGGGTGGGACCCCAGCATCGGCCCAGACTATTGGGTCACATTCAGTTGCCGGCCCGTCATCATCCAGACCCGTGCATGCTGCGCGTGTGACCCCGAGACAACCAGTTCCGGATGACAGCGACGAGTCTATTGAGGATGAGGAGCCACTTATACGGAGGAGTTTCCGGACACGGGTGCCACGCCGTTGCGGCACTGGATCGCACCTATTTAGATGATTTATGGATAGTGGTTTATGTCATGTTGTTATATTTATATTGTCTACCTTATTGGTTGGTTATCATTGTTATGGTATGTACGTTGTAGTTATGTTATTTGATGTTGTGGTATGTACTTTGTTGTTTTGTTATGTCATTTACTATGATGTATTCCACTTTTCTGTTATGATATATAGTTTCATGTTATGTTATTCATTATGATTCATCCCTCGCGGTAATGTTGTTTGTTTAAGAAACTAATTTCAATCATTGAAAACATATTCAGCATAAAAGTGCTAATAGATTTAGAAACTAATTTCGATCATTTAAAACATATTTCATTACTAATAGGAAACAACTTAGTACAAAGGAGCACAATGGTTGCTAACTTACGTAGAAGACAAGTGCTAATAGATTAAGAAATCTCCTATTGATTTCTAGCAGTCCCGCTGGGGCCTGCGCCTTGTGGACAACTACGCCTGGTGTGACCTGGCTGCCTGCAGAGGCCACATCTCTTTGGCCGGTTCGGATCTGCTTCATCCATGTTGGTGCGGATTCTTGTGGATCTAGGACGACCCTCCCGCGCACGCCTCATATTCGGATCCGGTATAACGGTTGGCCCTGCATAAGGTGGCCAGAAACCCTCTGGAATGGGTGGTGTAAATCCCATCTGATAGACACCGAAAACGGAACTCAGGCGATAGACCTCGTGGACGTAGGGCTGCCATGTAAGTCGTGAATAAGCACAGCATGCCAGTGCGTGCGGACAGGGAAAGTGAAGTGCTTGGAAGTATCCACAATCACAAGTCTTAGACCCTAATGAGACCCTGTACGTACCAAGGGAGAATGAACCTGTCGGAGTCGTCTCAGCAACGGTGTATTCCGAGTTATCCCTGTCGTAAACAATCACCGTGAAGCACCTGGCTGTCTTCAGGTTGGCCTCGATACACTTTACTAGGTACTGACTGAATTGTTGTCCAGTACCCATTTGAGCCTCGGCCTCCCTTCCCTTACGGACAAATAGCTCAGCTAGCCTTCCGTATGTGGCCTTCACCAGCGAGCAAACAGGGAGGTTTCTTACCCCCTTCAGGATTGAGTTGAGGAACAGTAGTTCCAACATCATCGCCGCTTTCATCAGCGATCAAATCCGGCTCCACGTCATCGTCATCTGGATCATCAAACAAACCATCACCAACACCAGCCGGTGTGGGACAATGTACCTCGGTGGGAATATGTTTCCCATGCCGAACCTCATCTCCAACATTCCCGCCCAGATCGACAGCAAACGAAGGGGACGCAACAGGCTGCATCGGTGGCTCATACACAGGAGCAGAGGACGAAGCAACAGCAGGTCTCGAGCTTGACCCGGCAACCACGGCTATAGTATTCGCATTCCGGTTTGAACCACCCGAGCTAGATACCACATCAACCAACTTAGCCAACAACTCTGGTGTCCTTACCTCGGGAAACTGCCTACGACAAAGAAACATAACCTGCAAGTCCTCGTTACTGTCGATTGTGGAACAATCAAACTTCACGGTGTCATGGAGCACCGCTGTTGGAATGCGGTAGAAAAACTTCTTGACCCTTTTAACTCCTTCGAGACCAAGCTTATCCAGCACACAGCTAACAAGAGCATCGTACGTGGTTGTTGGCGTCACGATAATACATAGTGGATCCTTATCAGTGAACTTCACGCCGGATCGAGTTTTTCTCTTAATCGACCCTCTATAATGTACCAACACTAGGAAACTCTCCTCACTAGCCATCTCCCCACTTTGTTCACAGCATCATGAGTTCACAGCATATATATATAGCCCTGGTTCGTGCTATATATATATAATTCGAAACAATTTGTTTCGAATTATCACAACCTGACCTAGTAATTCGAACTAACTAAACTCGAATTCCTTACTTATAATTCGAAACAAGTTGTTTCGAATTATGTTGAAACACAAACTAACCTAGTAATTCGAATTAATAAGACTCGAATTCTTCATATATATTTCGACACAAGTTGTTTCGAATTACCATATGTTGTTACCTTCATAGTAATTCGAATCATATTGATACGAATTACTTTAACTCGTTGCATGCACATAATTCGAATGAAATCAATTCGAATTACTTGAGATCATAATTCGAATCTTATTGATTCGAATTACATAATAATTGGTCCTGGTGGATACAGGTGAAGATTTTTGATTTGGCGGATTTAGGTAATTTCGAAGTCTCCTTGGTTTATTTGGGTTTTTTGCCCAAATTTCAATGTCCATGAGTTATACTTCAAATAGCAGTCTCTCCATACTCAATTAAGAGGTTGTGGAGCAGGCCCAAAGCTTAGCCCGTGCCTGCTAAGCTAACTTTAAAAAAAATACTTATAGATAAATAATATTATTTTAGGTCTTAACTAATTTCTAATAAAGGATACTAATCTCATTTAAGTTTAAAAATTGATCATAAAAATACATATCTAAAATAAAATTCTCAAATTGATTATGATGTGCCAAAAATTAAGTGAAAAAAAATTCTAGTGGGGTTAAATTAATTAATTTACTGGAAATAAATAATTGTTATTGTTACACACTACTCAAACAAATTTAAATTATACTGGAGACACACACTCTAACATATATATCCGTCCCTGCTTATGTCATAACAAAATCATAACAATTTCTTTTAAATTTTTGTGAATTTTGTATAAATATTTTTTCTTTTTTTATTTGTTTTGCTTTTTTTAGAATTAACAAAGATCAAAATTTAGACTTTTGTTCATAAAAATCTTAAATTATGACAAAAAATTATTTTTTTAAAAAAATTAAACGAATAGAAAAAGATATATATATGATTATAGGGACATATAGTTAGGATTGCGAGTAATTTCATTTTGTGTACAAGTGAAGATTAATTCTTCGGTTACGTTTTAGACTTTATTATACTTGTTATTGGGGAAATAACTCATATGATTAGTACATAATTCTTTGCGGGGTCTTAAGTGTGACACGTTTTCCATTGGTGAATTACCTAATTTTAGGTATGGCAGTCATAGAATAATCGGTGATAACCATGGCCAGTATAATATGCTTAAATTGAAATTTGGAGGTTTGGCACAACGGTGTTGAAGACATATATGATACAATCATACAACCACAAATTTAGGCACGTATAAGTAGTAGTGGGAATATAGAGAAATGGTTCATGCATTATAGGATGATGATGATAATAGGATATCACATGGTTGATGGATTGGAGAGTCAAGTTTTGTCTAAACTATATGATTCTAGATTTGGTAGTTTCTATTATCATCTTATCATCATAAGATGAAAGACGAGATTTTACTTTAATTAAAGAGAAATGATAATCTTTCGTCCTATAATAATAAAGTGATAAATACGCAATTGATTAAAAAATGCGACACAAATATTTGATGGTCCACTTAAATTACCTGTATGCCCTCGCCCTCTGCATACTCTTCTTTGGAATAAATTTGTTACCTGAAAGTGCATGTAGATGCACATGCACATGCACATGCAATAATGTCTTGAATTACTCTACAAGCTTCTTTTATGCCAATCTTGTTGACTTCTGAAATACATTAACGTTTGACTTTTTATACTCATATTCGTTGGCAACTTGAAATTAAAACCTCTTCTAAAGCAAAGGTGCTGAATGAATGCAAATTGCAATTTCCCTGACACTCTATATATAAAATAAGAATTCACCTTATCATCAGTTTATGTACAAATATTTGTTAGTAAAATTTTTCTCTCCAAGGAAATATGCAAAGATCTTCCAGTGTGTCAAGAGCTTCTGGTGAGTTCTTCATTGATTTGTCAACTACAGCTTCAGTTGGATTGCCAGTAATGCATAATAGTAATCTGTACTCCGCAATATTATCGGTTTCTGATGATGATGATAGCAAGAAGGAGAGCATCACCGATCTTATTAATGGTAAGTCTAATTATAAGTCCCAAGGAGAAAAGGCCATTCATCTTATACCCTTTGTGCTTTTCCTTTGTGCTTTCGTTCTTTGGATTTTCTCTCATCCCTCAACCTTATAATAATGTACCCAAAAGATCAATAATATATATGCTTAATTAGCTTCAAAATATATATATATATACTTAGTATATGATCGTTT
>NC_029794.2:8497851-8498761 GCF_000816755.2 Arachis ipaensis | reverse complement strand
TGGTAATTTCCTTTTTTTTTTTTTCCTTGTTAAAAAGTAATATTACCACTTCGGTAATTATAACTTATTCGAACATAATATATCCGACTAAGTTCATTCATAAGATGTGATCATTTTGGGATTCCCACACACATTTTATTTACCACGAACTTGAAGGCCTCTTACACGTGAAGCTGTGTATAACCAAACTTAAACTAAAGCAGATTTTAACTAACATAAACTATATTTATTTATTAAGAAAGTATAGGAAGATAATGAGTTTAATAAACAATATGAATAATAGAATAAAAAAAAAATTAAAATAAGATGATAATTAATTTAATTAATTTTTAATAATTTCTTATTTTGAATAAAACAAATAAGAATTTTAAACAGAGACAGTTACGTATCTCCCTCTCACCGTATGTGAGTCAATGTTTCGGAGCCTTCCTCTCCCCATTCTCTTCCCATCTCGCCGGTCCGTTGCTAAGAGCACCAGCCGACACCGCTCTACCTATAGCGAACGTCCGAGCACCCCCTTCGCGCACGTTGCGTCATTTACACAGCCCTCCTATGCGCCGGCCGTGCACCCCCACCTTGCAGCCGGCGGGTTTCATCCTCCCAGCATCTTTATCCGCGACATACAGAAGACAGATGGTTGTTTTAGTGAGTAATGGATGATTATTTTTTGTTCATAAAAGTCGGATGTTCATCTCTACATGCAGCCGGATGGTTATTATTATTAGTTAGATGGTTGTTTTTTGTCATGAGTGCGACGGACTGGGAAGTTAGGGCGGCGTAGGATGCGACTCACAGGCTGCGTACCGGCACGGGAGAGAAGGGCGAGCCAGGCCCCAGGGACGCGCGACCGGAACGAGGAAGGCTTGTCTCTACGCAGGCTGCCAGTGGATGACACAGAGACCTGTGGCGG
>NC_029794.2:8495906-8497784 GCF_000816755.2 Arachis ipaensis | reverse complement strand
TGATGCCGTCTGGGAAGGAAGAAGGATTTGGAGTGAAAACGATTTGTAATTAGAATTTGGATGGTTATTTTTGTGAAATAAATTGAATGGAGAGTTTTTGAATTTAGGGTAATTTAGAGAGTGGTGTTCGCTTTTAATTTTTATTGGGACAAATAACCAGCCTATTATTTACATTGTCAAGATTCTTCATTTTCTTCTTAGCAGAGTTCTGCACTCTTTATTAATTAGTGTAAATTAATATCTTTTATAGCTTAGTTATATAATACTTAAATATTATCAAGCTTATAAATAATGTAATATGATTTTTTGTTATAATCATGTCACAGTCACAGAACACTTTTTTATTTTTTATAGAGTTTAACATAAATATAACAAATTAGTTAATAGATCTCGTGTATAATATATACAAATTTTAAAAAAATAATGTAATTTATCTTTAAATTTATGACTTTAGTTTTCTTTGTAGTTTATATATATAACATTGATATCGGTCTCATCTTGTTATTAGATATCGGTCTCATCACATTGATCAATTTGGCCAGGGAATATCATTTCTATTAATTGAATAGCATTAATTAATATATACAATATACAGCAACTTTTTAAAAGCCATTTTGTGATAGAAAAAAATATTACAAATAGAAGGCAAATGAACTAAGCGATGATTTTCGAGATTAATCATATACTTAACATTTTAAAAAGCTGGAATAAAATGAAAACAACAATGATGATAATAATAAGTACATTGATATAATGGTTGTGCAACCCATTTGCGAATGAACGTCGGATCTTATTTGCTTTTATATAGTCCTTGTCACAATATCTATCATATCATAACCATTTTTTTTTATAACCTTATGTTTGTTATGCATATTGTCGGCATATATAGAGATATGTTATTTTACATAGAATTATAAGTACAATATGTATTTATTTATTGGTGAATGCTACTATACCCTCTCTAAAATAAAGGATAAATTACCTTCTGATATATATAGTGTTTATAATTATAATTAAGTTAAATGTTAACTATAATATATAATTAGGTATATATTCTCAACTTTTCTTTCTCTCTTTTGTGATTATTTAAATTTAGTTTAGTATCACCAGTCTATGGTGGTGGTGGTGGCTGTCACCACCGAAGAAATCTCTTTGCGATGAACTCACAAACCCATCAACAAGGTGCAAATACGTATTCAGTTCATTACACGTGGCAACATTTGTGCTATCGAGGTACGGAGAATCTCTGCTACATAGGCGCCACTCCTTCCCAACCTCAGCATACACCCACTGCGCCTCCTCCACCCTCTTATGTATGGTGATAACATCTTCGGAGTTCACTATCCGCAAAACTTTTGTCCCATGAAAGTGATTATCTTGTGCATAATTGTCACCTCATCTTGCAAATCTTATTGTCTGCAATTGAATTCGACTTGATCTCCACCTCATCGACAACAATGTCTTTAATCTCATGGGATCCAAATCTACCATCCCTTGAAACTTGTATTTGACATCATCAACAACAATGTCTTTAACTGTGTTTACGACTTGAGGATTTGAAGAATCTTTTCAAATGTCTTTATGACTTCTATCATCACAGACCATAAGCTCTCCTCTACCTTCAAGTGCATCAATTGCATTCGTAAAGATATCTTCCACTTCATAAAACTCATTTGGTGAATCACTTTTAATATATATATCAAAAGGGGTAATTTACCCTTTATTTTAGAGATGGTATGATAGAATTCACCTTATTTATTTTGTTTTTTACAGAAAAACTTTCATTCGTAGAAAAACTAACAACACTTGAGTATAGATCGAAAAAAAATATAAGATCTATATATATATTTTAAAAAAAAAGATAAATATTTATTGTCA
>NC_029794.2:8457120-8495870 GCF_000816755.2 Arachis ipaensis | reverse complement strand
ATAAACAAAAATACAAACAAATGTGAATCTCTTTTAATTTATTTATAAATCTACATAAACGCGCTACAATATAGTGAAATACATTTTTTTTTTTTGAATAAATTTGAATACTTTCTAAATTTGCAGATATTTTCATAAATAACAAACTCCTTTTAAAATATCTTTCTCTCAAATATGAAAAATTTATACGACCAAAATCAAAACACTAATAAAAAAAATCATTATATATATCGCAAAAGGAAAAAAAATAAACCATAAAAAGATTATTGAAGTTTAGATCTAAGACTAAAAACCAAAAAAACTAAAAGTAAGGAGAACAAAAAGATTGAAAACTAAAGTAACAAAAAAAATAGAAATAAAGGAAGAGAAAACAGAAGAAAATGAGAAGAAAAACAAGAATAAAAGAGAAAAATAGAGAAAATAGTTTGTATGGTCCAAAAGTAGAAATAACAATAAAAAATGGAAAGAAAAAAAAGGAAAAAAGGAAGGGGATGAGAGAATGGTGGAAAAGGAAAAGAAAGGGAAATGAACTAAGCAAAGAGCAAAGAAAAACAGAAAGCAATCACTGCCAAGATTGAGATCCTCTACTACTACTATCCACTTTTCTTTCCTTAAAAAAAAAAGAGCTTTTTGAGAGAAATTGAATATGATGAGATTCTGATAACTTCATGTTCTTATGCAGTTATTAATCATGTAAAAAAAATTATATATCTTAACTATCACGTGAGTCAGCCAATTAGTAATTTGGCACCAAAAATTAGTTACAAGATAGACACAGTTAGTTAGTTAGTTACAATAGAAGTTTGTTATGCAGTTAAGCTTAGTTAGAAGATATTTATTGTAAGAAGGGGGCTAGTAATATAAAAGAGAAAAGAAAAAAAATGTAAAAAGTGTGGTTTGTTCTTTTAAGTTTCATTTTTTTAAGTTCAGAAAATACAGAACTATCTCAGAATATCTTTTATATGGTGCAGTGAGCGTGGATGAAGGAATCAATATTTTAAGCAAGTTCTTGAGCCTTGAACAAATCCAGAACTATCTCAAAGTTTGAATCCATGGATGAAACTCCACCTCTATTTTCTTCCATTGATTATCAGATCAACCTGATGCATATCAACCAGATACAGATGAATCAAGTCAAAATTTCAGCAAATCTAGCGCTAGATCCAACAAGTCTTTATTATCTTATCTTGAAAAAAGTCCAGAAACTCCATTGATTGGAACCACTCTTGGAGCAAGCAATTATCATGATTGAGAGAAAGCAACATGGTGTACATTAAGATCGAGAAACAAGATCATGTTCATTGATGGATCAATCGAGAAACCAGAAAAAAATGAACCACTCTATATGTCATGGGAACGATGTAACACTTATGTGACTTCTTGGATCAACCTCTCATTGAGTCCAAAAATTGTAAGAAGTGTGTTATGGATACATTCAATAAAAGAATTGTGGAAAGAGCTACAACTTAGGTACTATCAAAGTGACATTTTTAGAATTGCAGAATTAGAAAAAGAATTATTTGCTATGAGACAAGAAGATCTTTCAATAAATGCATATTACACAAAATTGAAAGGAATTTAGGAGGAATTAGAGAATTTCCAACCAATTTCATCGTGTATTGTTTGTAAAAATTATAATTGTAGGTGCATATTAAATGTGATAAGAAGATATAAAGAAAGAACCTATGTCGTGAGATTTCTTAGAAGATTGAGTGAATAATTCTCGGCCGTGAGGTCCCAAGTAATGTGATGCGGGCAAAAATTGGCCAATTAAGAAATTAATATAAGAAATACGTTGTGAGTACAGTTCTTAACCAGCAAAAATCTACCTATCAATTTAGAAAGGTTGTCACAAAATTAGAATAAAAATACTGGGAGTGTGAATCCCAGGTCGTCTCCCAACGAGTTAACAAAAGGGTGCTATCTTATTAATCAAGAGTTTTCCGAGAAATTTTGAGAGTTGAATGACAGAAAATAAATAATTGTAAATTAACGCAATGGAAATTAGGAGAGATTTATATATTCAAAATAAAAAGCCTTGACTGGGAGAATGATTAATTGGAAGTTCTATCCTTGTTGGAATTCTCTCAAGTGTAGTATAAAGAGGTTGTTGTTTTCACTTAGTTAACCCTTACTAAATAAAGGAAAGTCAAGTGATTGAGCTAACTCTTATTCGCAAATCCTAATTCTCTCCCTTGGGAAGGACTAGCATTAGTAAATAGAGTATTAGCCAACAACTTCCAATTTAACTAATCACTTGAGCATTCCAACTCTAGGGTCTCCATTTAATCAACCCCCAAGTCAAGTTGGGAGTCTACTCCATTGACATGAAAACTACTTGCACAGAATTAAAAAGGGAATAAAAGGAAGACATGATAAACAATAACTGAGAATTAATTAAAAGTAAAAGTAAACCTTTGCATTAATAAATTCTAAAAACAATCCAATTGTAACTCTAAACAAAGATGAAGGATATGGAAGAGTAAAGGAATAAGAAAACAAACTAGAATAATAGCAACTTCAACGAAGGTAACGACTCTTCTCAATATCCAAAGCAAAAGCAATAAACTAATAATCAATGAATGTAAAAGAAAACCTAGAGGAAGAGTAATTTTTCTCTAAGATTCCCATCTAAAAATCTAAAACTATGCTAATGAGAATGTGTCTTGAGTCTCTGCATGTCTCCTGACTCTAGTCTGTGTTTCTGAGCTAGAAACTGGGTCCAAACTCGGCCCAAAATCGCCCCCAGTATTTTCTGTGATTTCTGCAGATCGCGCATGTCACGCGTACGCGTCAGTCACGCGTACGCGTCACTGGTCATCTTCGCGTTTCACGCGTGCGCGTCAGGCATGCGCACGCGTCGTCGTGCAAAACTCCAATCCACGCGCACGCGTCAGGTACGCGCCCGCGTCGCTGTGCAGATCTTCAAATCACGCGCACGCGTGATCCATGCGTACGCGTCGATGCTCGCTGGTTATCTCCTTTATTTCTTGTGCTCCTTCCATTTTTGCAAGCTTCCTCTCCATCTTCTAAGCCATTCCTGCCCTATAAGGCCTGAAAACACTGAACACACAGATCACGGCATTGAATGGTATAAAGAAGGATTAAAATACACAAATTAAAGGCTTAGGAAGCAAGTTTTCAACCATAAAACAAACTAGGAAGGAATTGTTAAATCATGCAATTCGTATGAATAAGTGTGCAAAGACTTTATGAAAACACTCAATTGAACACAAGATAAACCATAAAATAGTGGTTTATCATAATGTTAATGAAGCCACTTCGTTACTCTTGCAACAAGAAAAGCAAATGAACGCAGGAGAAATCGTAGAAGATAGAATTTTGAAGGCTAACTCAGGCTTTAGAGGAAAGGGCAGAGGCAGAATAGGTATAGAAAATTATGGAAGAGGAGGCAGAAGTTTAAAATACTGCACTTATTGTTGCAAGAATGGTCATTTGGTGGATGTGTGTTACAAAAACATAATTTTTCACCAAACATAAAAGATGAAAACAGGAATGGTATGATTAATAATATCACTGCTGATGAGAGTGTAATGAGTAAAGAAAATGAAGTAAGGACAAAAAGGGTAATTCAACCACAAAGAAAGCTAAATGCAGAGTTAGTTAGAGCTGAGGGACAGATGGCAGCAGTTCAAATAAAAAAGAAAATACGCAAAAGTTTGAGACAAATACTCAACTTAATGACTATGTGCTGCAGACAATGAGTGGTAACCCTTTTTCTGCCTGAATATTCTTCTCTTCCTTCTGCTATCCCTCTGGTCACTAAATCTTCTTATTATTGTTAGGTTTATTCCCTTTGGAAGAAGACTTGAAGGCTTGTACTACGTCTAATACTTGAAAAAATTCATTACTTTCATTGAATTTTTCTTATATGGTTGGCTACTGTTACATTAAAGAGTCATTATGAACTCTTGCTATTAATTCTATTTTGTTCTCCTTGAGTTACTTCTAGTTACGTTATATTGGTGCTTTCATAGAATCATAGCAGAGAACACCCGAATGAATGATTTGGATGCAGGTCTCAAGAATGTCTAAAAATACCTAAAAATGCTACAATCGTTGATGGAGCAAAAAAAAAAAATAAAGAGCAGCATGAGTTTGCGCTGAAATTGGCTACGGATCAGTGAGCGCTATCACTAAAAATGGCTGAGGATAATCAGTAACAATTTGAAGCACTGCGTGCTCTCATCGAGTCAGCTAGCATGAGACAAAAAGATTCTCTAGACCATGATCCGAACTCTGTGTCTGGTGCCGTTTTCTTCATTCGTTCCATGCCAAGCCTGAGAAAGCTCAATTTTGACTTTCCAAGATTTGATGGTACGAATGCCTTAGCTTGGATTTTTAATGCAGATCAATATTTCAATTATTACAATACACCGAAACAGGAGAAGTTGGCAATTGCTTCAATTCACATGGACAAGGGCACAACACCTTGGTATCAAATAATGCAACGTAACCAACTTTTCACGACTTGGTTTGAGTTAAAAAGGGCAATTGAAATTGAATTTGTCCCTTCCTTGTTTGATTGCTTAAGGGCTGCTCTTTTTAAACATACCCAAAAAGGATCTGTAGCAGATTATTATTCGAAATTCATTGTCTTGGCTAATAGATCAGAAATTAATCCCCCGTAAGCATTAGACCATTAGTGGATTGCTTTATTAGCGGCTTAAAAGCTGATATTAAAAGAGATGTGATAGCTCAATGCCCTGGTTCCCTTATTCGAGCAGTCTCTCTGGCCAAATTATTTGAGGAGAAGTACACCACTAATTTTCGTCACTCTTTTGGCTCAAATATCAACCGAAACACTTCCACTCCTAACAATAGCCTCACACTGAAACTATCACCCAAACCACCATTACCACCATTACTTCCAACCCCAAACACAAAACATCTGGCTTGCCCAATTAGAAATATGTCTCCGACTGAAATGCAATTGCGCAGATACAAGGGGCTATGTTATTGGTGTGATGAAAAATTTTCCTTTGATCATAAGTGCCCCAATAGAGGCCTCTTAAAGTTGCAAATGGAAGAGGCTGAAGAATGTTATGTAACTGCAGAGGAGTTGGATACACCGCGGCAACCGGAACAAGGTGACACTTAGCAAGCTCAATTAGCATTGGCTCATCACCTCTTGTTTAATGCGATGAAAGGGATTCCAACCTTGGGGGTGATTTGCTTCAAGGCATTTATCAATGGAATGGAGGTAGCTCAGACAACTTTCTTCAACCAAGAGTTGCAAGGTTTTTATAATTGGCAGTGGAACCATCACCAAGATTTCGAGTAGTTGTGGGAAATGGTCAAGTTATGGATGCTGAGGAGTTTGTTAGAGAATTCTCGGTGCAAACTCAAGGTCATACATTGAAGATGCCAGCTTACCTTCTCCCGTTCTCCGGAGCTGATCTGGGACTAGGTGGTACTTGGTTAAAAACTATTAAGGAGCACTTAGCTAATTATGATGCTTTAAGAATTCATTTCTTCCATCACGGGAAACTGATTACTCTACAGGGAGATTGCAACTATTTACCACAGGAGGCGCAATTCCATCATATTCGCAGGTTGTAAAACACATATGCTATAGCAGAAGCATTTACCTTACAATTCACACAAGTGAAACAAGCACAGTTGTCAGGAAAGTTGCTTGAATTACCTTCTGATATAGACCCAGAATTGGAATTACTACTGCATAATTATAAGGATGTATTTGACCAACCTAAAGGCTTACCACCTCAAAGAGCTCATGATCAATGCATCCTATTGCTGAGCAATGCGCCTCCAGTGAAAGTCAGACCTTATAGATACCCACATAGCCAGAAGGAACAAATTGAATTGATGATTGAAGAAATGCTAAGAGAAGGTATTATTCAACCAAGTAAGAGCCCGTTCTCATCCCGTGTCTTATTAGTAAAAAAGAAAGATGGAACATGGTGCTTTTGCACAGATTATCGTGCTTTAAATGCAATTACAATCAAAGATTCATTTCCTATTCCAACAGTGGATGAACTTCTTGATGAATTATTTGGTGCTAAATATTTTTCTAAATTGGACTTAAGATCTGGCTATCATTAAATATTGGTTACTCCTGAAGACAGGCATAAGACTGCTTTTAGGACTCACCAAGGATACAATGAGTGATTAGTAATGCCATTTGGTTTGACGAACGCACCAGCCACATTCCAAGCATTGATGAATGATATTTTTAGAGAGTTCTTGAGGAAGTTTATTCTTGTATTTTTTATGACATCTTAGTTTACAGTCCCACATGGCACTTACAAATTGTTTTGGAGATATTGAAACGAGAGTCTCTCTTTGCCAAAATTTCGAAGTGTTCCTTTTGGTGCAGAAGAAATAGATTATCTGGGGCATACTATCAATGGGCAGGGCCTGATTATGGAGAAAAATAAAATAATGACAATGGCAGAATGGCCAATTCTGATGAACTTGAAACAACTTAAGGGATTTTTGAAACTTACAGGCTATTACAAAAGATTTATCAACGGGTATGCATCCATGGCTAGCCCTTTATCTGACCTATTGAAAAAAGATTCTTTTATATGGAATTCAGAAGCTGCTTCAGCTTTTGAGAAATTAAAGAGTGCTATCACATCTGCACCAGTCCTCGCCTTGCTGAATTTCGCTCAACCCTTCATCATTGAGACTGATGCATCCGGATTTGGGATCAGAGCTGTCTTTAGCCAAAGTGGTCACCCTATTGCCTATTTTTCAAAGAAATTATCCCCAAGAATGCAAAAACAGTCAGCATATGTTCGAGAACTTTATGCGATCATAGAAGGCGTTGCCAAATTTAGACATTACTTGTTGGGAAGAAAATTCATTATAAAAACTAATCAGAAAAGCTTGAAGTCGCTCTTGGAGCAATATTTACACACACTGGAACAACAATAATGGTTATATAAATTCCTTGGTTATGACTTTGAGATATAATATAAGCTAGGAAAAGAGAACATCCCAGTTGATGCCTTGTCTAGAATCCTCTGCATGGTTTGAGCCATAGGTAACATGGTTACAACAACTACAACGTACTGTAAGTGATGATGCTAAGCTTAACTGAATTACACAAGCATGCATGGATCCTAACCAGATGGAATATCCAAATTACTCACTTAGAAATGGTGTTTTGATGTGGAAGGATTGCATAGTATTCCAGAAAAGTATCAACTGCTACAAGATGTCATGACTGAGTTTTATACCAGCAGGGTAGGGGGTCACTCAGGAATAACACGAACAATTGAGAGAATATGTGCTTAATTCTACTAGCCCAAGATGCAACGTCAAATCAAAGAATTTGTCCTCAATTGTGTGATATGCCAAAAGGCAAAGACTGAAAATCAGCTACCCTCGGACCCCCTGCAACCACTTCCGATTCCTTCACAATTATGGGAAGATATATGTATGAATTTTATCACAGCACTACCTCCCACTCAATCTTATACTATCATTATGGTGGTAATTAATAGACTCTCCAAGTTTTCCTACTTTATTCCCCTCCGATTAGATTTCAATAAAGTTACCGTTACTGAAGCCTTCATTAGTAATGTTGCAAAGTTATATGGATTTCCCAAGTCCATAGTTTCAGATCGGGACAAGGTCTTTATTAGTCATTTTTGGCAGCAGCTGTTCAAGATGCAAAGCACTATACTCACAATGAATTCTTCATACCATCCCCAAACCGATGGCCAAAGTGAAGTTCTTAGCAAGACTTTAAAGATGTACTTAGCTGCTTCTACTATGAGAATCTAAAAGGTTGGCTGAAACTTCTTCTATGGGCTCAATATTGGTATAACACTTCATTCCACAGTAGTATCAAGATGACCCTTTATAAGGCATTATTTGACAAGGAACCCCTAAGACTTATGCGATACCACAAGAACTCTAATGATGCACCTCACTTACAAGCTATGTTGTAAGAACGGGACCAGCTTCTTGAGAGGCTCAAAGTTAACTCCAAGGCTCAACAATTTATGAAAGATCATGCTGATGAAAAGAGACGACACTGGAAATTACAAGAAGGGAAAATGGTGCTGGTTAAATTACAGTCATATCATCAACAATCGGTTGTGCTACAAAAGAATCATAAACTAGGGATGAGATTCTTTGGCCCCTTTAAAATTCTTACCAAACTCAGCCCTATTGCATACAAGCTGCAATTGCCAAAAAGTGCTAAAATACACCCAGTATTTTACATTTCATTATTAAAGAAGTTTCGTGAGAATGATACTCAACATTATATTCCACTACCATTGACAACTAGTGAACAAGGTCCAATAATAATGCCACAAGTGATCTTAGCCAAAAGGGTGATTATGCAGGGCGTTAATGAGGTACCCCAGCTGTTGGTGCAATGGGAAGATGCTAAAGAGTTTCTGATGTTTTTTCCTCACTTCAACCTTGAGGACAAGGTTGTCTTTTAAAGGGGAGAGTATTGTAATGAGTAAAGAAAATGAAGTAAGGATAAAAGGATAATTCAACCACAAAAAAAGCTAAATGCAGAGTTAGTTAGAGTTGAGGGACAGATGGAAACAGATCAAATTAAAAAGAAAATACACAAAAGTTTGAGGCAAAGACAAACAAATACTCAACTTAAAGACTATGTGCTGCAGATAATGAGTGGTAATCCTTTTTCTGCTTGAATATTCTTCTCTTCCTTCTACTCTCCCTCTGGTCACTAAATCTTCTTATTATTGCTAGGTTTATTCCCTTTCGAAGAAGACTTAAAGGCTTGTACTACGTCTAATGCTTGAAGACTTTCATTACTTTCATTGAATTTTTCTTATATGGTTGGCTACTGTTACATTAAAGAATCATTATGAACTCTTGCTATTAATTCTATTTTATTCTCCTTGAGTTACTTCTAGTTACGTTACAGAGAGTAATAAAAAGATCAGCAACAACTTTCAAAGAGAAAGTGAGTCTAGATCTAGTCTATGCTCAAATTCAAGCCAAAGAAAGACAAAGATAGATTAATTGAACTAACAGAATGCACAACCGAAACATAGTATCAACCAAATCTTCACAACCACTCTCCTTTCAAACGAAGGTATATCACATATTATGGCATTATCAATTTTTTTTACAAACGCTTGGGTTATTGATTTTGGAGCTACTAACTATGTAACATTTGCAATCACCTCATTTCAAAACCTTCATCGAATAAAATTAGTATTGATCAATATGCCTGATGGAACTCATATTATTGCACAATTAGAAAGAACAGTTTATTTTTCAAATGAATTTCATCTAAAACATGTCTTTTATTTACCTGATTTTAAGTTCAATTTAATATCAGTTTTAAAATTGACAAAAGATTTAAGATGTAAACTGATATTTGATAAGTATAATTGTGAAATTCAGGACAAGTTCAATAAAAGAACGATTGATGTAGCTGAACAACGAACGGGACTCTATGCATTTGAGAGCCTAACTCCTATTTCAGCTGCACATCCTCATCATTAAACAATAGATACCCGTGGTTTCATCTCCGAGCTGGAGACCTCCCCGCATTTCAGGCCGGCTCCAGTCCCAGGTGGAGGCTCTCCTCCATGGTGGCATCTCCTCCAGCATGACTTATCATCTTCAGGGGTGCATGTGCTCCTCTGTCATTCCGCCGTCAGCTATCCCTTTCACCTTCTCGCTCACGCAACCTGCCTTCCCTTTCACCGAATCGCTCACGCAACCTGCCTTCTTGATGAATTTGTTTGAACAGGTAATGATTAGTTGGAACCCTAGGAGCTTTGCTTTCTTCTCCTTAGTTTCTCCTCCTCTACCCTACGAAACTCTGTGTACGAGCTCTATTTTCTTGGGAGTTTGGTTCGTCGCCGTTCATCCAGGTTAGGGATTTTCCAATGGAGTCTCAAATTCAAGATCTCCGATCAATCAATCAGGTGCATCCAAACCTATTTTCCTCTTCATCCTTTTTCTTTTCCTTCATTATGTACATTCTTTTGATCAATTTTGGTTTCTGTTCCACGGTTAACCCAGATTTTATTGTCTAGGGTTTGTGAAATTCCTAATTGTGCAAATTGTGATCGTTTTTCGTATCTATTCGACGGTTAAGCAAGATTTTATTGTCTAGGGTTTGTGAAATTCCTAATTTGCAAATTGTCTATGTGACTTGGTTTGTTTCTGGGTTCATGTTGTTGGTTACATTCTTTGGTAGTTGCTGTTAATTTTGAGCATGGTCTATGAATCTGTTTCATCTTCTTCATTTCGTTATTTAGAATTTGATGTGATTATCATTTCTCCTTTTGCTACCTGTTGAATTGTTTGTCGCATGTGGTTTGTGTATTTCATCAATTTCTGGGATTTTGTAATGATTATAAAGATTGTCTTCTTACTTACCTTTTCTTATATTTATGGATCATGGGTTTGGTTTTGTGAATCATTGTCTAGGTATGAGGTTTCTACCTAATCTACTTTCTCTATGGTGATGTGATTGACAGAGTTTTTTAAGCAAAGTCAGTTTATAGACCCATCTTTTCCTATTCAAGTTTTGCATTCCCAACTTTATTCTCTCCTATTCAACTTTAGCATTCCAATTTCCATTCTCATTCACTAATCCCTTTGAATTGTTTGGGCTGAATGTAGCAATTTATAATTTTTCCTGCATTCAGAATCAAAATTCTCTTATTTATGTTTGATGTCAAATTTTATGAAGCACTTAAATAATTATATTGATGAAATCTTTTGTTAGTCAACTCAATTGCATTTCAATTCTTTATTGGTTATGCAAAAAAGTGTTGTATATTTCACCCCTTGCATACAAGTAGAGCTGATTGTCATGAATTTGTGTGCTTTATTTAATTATATCCAAAGTAGACCGATTAAATCCTATATTGAAAACTGATGAATCTATTTTTAATTTTTTACTTTGTGTATATTCAACAAATTCATTGAGTTTTTATACTGTTTTTTGTATTCATAATCATGTTCTGTTATTTATGTTTGATGTCAAATTTTATGAAGCACTCAAATAATTATATTGAAAGTAGACCCATTGAATGCAATATTAAAATTTCATGAATCTATTTTTATTTTTTTTATTTTGTGTATATTCAACAAATCCATTAAGTTTAGATAAAGTGAATTGGTGGTTGCATGTGGGCTGTGTGAATCATTATGAGGGAATGGGTTTTGTACCTAATCTATTCTATCGGTAGTGATGTGATTGATGAAAATTGATGTCTAGCTTCCTGGTTGTTTATTTATATTTTGATTTCAGGTCAATTGCATTCCATTTTTTTTATTGTTTATTTAAAAGAACTTTTTGTCTAATTATGAATTCCCTCCTACAAAGAGAGATACATGGAGTAGGTTGTCTTCCTTTGAAGATGTCTTCTGCATAGATAATGATGTTCTGCCATACATTCTTCACTGAAAATATGGGTATCCCTATTAAGGTATGTGATTTCTATCTATTTGGTCAGTGGTGATGTGATTGATAGGAATTGATTCATAGCTTCTTGGTCATTAAATGAAAGATTTGGTTATTCAACTCAATTGCATTCTTATTTTTTTTATTATTTATGTAAAAATTATTTTATATTTCATCTCTTGAGAAGAGATGTGGGTCTTTGTCCTGAATTTAAGATGTCATTTAGAAAGGAAGTGGCTTTCTCACAATCTGATGGTTCACTCCACTGTTTGTGTTACTAGGAAATTCTCTTCTATGTAATCTATTTGATGAGTGGTGATGTGATTGATAGGAATTGATTGATAGCTTCTTGGTGATTTATTTGCATTTTGATGAAACCTTTTGTTAGTCAACTCAGTTGCATTTCAATTCTTTATTGGTTATGCAAAGAGTGCTGTATATTTCACCTGTTGCATAGAAGTAGAGCTGATTGTCATGAATTTTTGTGCTTCGTTGATAAAGGAATATGCTTGTGCCACTCCCATTCAAGTTTTGCATTCCCAATTCGATTCTCTCCTGTTCAAGTCTTGCATTCCCATTTCAGTTCTGATTCAATAATCCCATTGATGAATCTTTTATTTTTTTTAGGTATATTCAAAAAATCCATTAAGTTTACCTAAAGTGAATTGCTGGTTGCATGTGGATTGTGTGAATCATTATCAAGGAATGGGTTTTATAGCTAATCTATTCTATCAGTGGTGATGTGATTGACAAAAATTGATGTATAGCCTGCTGGTCATTTATTTATTTTTTAAGTTCAACTGAATTGCATTACATTTTTTCGTTGTTTGTGTAAAAATTATTTTATATTTCAGCTGTTGGATGGACATACAGCTCTTTGCCCTGAACTTAAGAGGTTCATTGAGAAAAGAATGGCCTTGTGCCAGTAAAATGGCTTCATGGTATTGTTTATCTAACTAGCACATCTCTTTATCTAAAGAAAAATCTATCTAGTAGCTGGTATTCCCATGAAAATGTCTTCTGCACACATAATAAGGTTGTGTTATATATTCTTCATTGGAAATTTGGGAATCATTATCAAGGTATGAGGTTTCAATCTCATCCATTTCATGAATGTTGATGTGATTGACAGATTTTTATTGATGTTTGTCTATAGTTTTTTTTTCCATTCATTTGCTGTTTCGAATGTATCCCTACCTAACACATTTACCAACTCTCATTGCCATGAGTAGAATCATTGTTTGGGGTAGTTGATGACTACCTTCCCTATGGTCTAATGACATGTAGGTGCACTGTAGTAGGTATGGTGTGATATCTCATTTTTTAGTCCTTATTTCTTGATTTCTTGAAAGTTTCACTTGTTTTTCCTGTTTTTGTGTTAGTTCAGGTTTTGCTCCTGTGATTAGTTGTCTGTATGCCATTGAATGGACATGCATATGGACTGAGATTTTGTTTTCCCTCCATTTTCATCTTCAATTTGAATTAAAAAATGTGAGCCTAAAGCCCTGGATTTTTTCTATAAAAGGATGGTTGGTAAACCACATTCAATGCACAAACATTTTGCTGTATTCTATTTCCTCCTAAGCTCTGTCTATTTCAGAATTTTTTTTGTTTACATTTGATCTATTTCATCAACTCTATTTACGTCCTTTGTTTTTTTTTTCTGCAATGCCTCTTCCATTTGATATGATTTCTAAGATGCATCCTCCTAGAGAGGCTTGGAGGCTGAAAGTTAGGGTTCTAAGGCTTTGGGTTGTACCCTCTTTGGTAACCATGAGGTTCCTAACTCAATGGAGATGATTCTCCTTGATGAGCATGTTAGCCCCTATTAGCTTCTCCTTTAAATATAGTGTTAGTTGTTATTTTTTTAGTTTTCAACTTTAAATTATGTGTTTCACTAATCTGATTTTGTTCTTTTATTGGATTTCCAGTGTGAAAAAATTAAAGCTACAGTTAAGAAACCACTCCTTAATATGTTTAGGGATCATATAGTTGAAGGTCAAATTTATAAAATGGCATACTTTACTGTTGTGTCAAATCATGGTAGTTATAGAGCAACTTCTCATGAATTCAAATTGGTTTTCCTTCACCGAACCACTGTTGTAGCTGTTGATGAAGATGTTATCCCTAAGACTTGTTTCAGCATGTTTCCTTTTTCTGAGCTGCTGAACATGACCCAAGATTATGATTTTTTAGTTGGTGTGTATATCTTCTTGCTCTGCTGTTATTCAAGTTTTTTTAACAAATCCTTTGAATATTTAATAGGTTGTGTTTATTTGGAATAGTTGTCATTGGTCTTTTAACTTCAGTGGGAGAAGAGAAAGAATATGCAAAAGAGGAAAAAAATGTGAAAATGATTGTGCTGGAATTAACTTCAAAAGAGTATGTTGATTGAGTCATTTCTCGTGGTTTCTCTTCATCTTTTAATCATCTTTTTTTCTTATTTTCTGTTTCATTCTTTGTCATATTTTGAGTCTTACAGTGCGATGTGCATTGTTTGGGGATTATGTGAATCAAGTAAATTATTTCCTTGCCTCTGGCTATGTGGAACAGCCTGTTGTAGTTATTCAACTTGCAAAAGTCAAGTTCTTTAGGGGTACATTATTTGTTTTTTGTACATCTCATTGCTACTCTAGGTGCTGTCTCCAATAAACTTTGCTAGACTCTTTCTGTGTTGCTGTGTAGGTCAAGTAGGTCTTCAAAATGTGATGTATACCACTCGAATGTTATTTAATCCTGATCTTCCTGAAGTTGTTGAATTCAGGCAGAGGTTAGCATGGTTTATTTTGTTGATTTTTATTATATTCTTTATTTACAACCAATCTGGAGTAACAAGTACAAGTATTTGCATTATTTTTTTTAGTATGATTGAGCAATGTGTCAATGGTACCCAGCCACTGTTTATTGCAAATTAGGGTAAAGTTGTCTCCTTGAAAGATGATTTCATGCGTTTAACAAGAAAATGCACTATTGAAGAGTTTCAAGATAACAATGAGGTTGTCTTCTTTTGAGTTAGTTGTGTTTATGTTTATTTTATACACAAATGAACTGAAAAAGAAAATCAACAAACAATTTCCAGATCTGTTTTTTCATTCATATTGTTAACAAATTTTGAAATGCCCATTGCATAAGAGGGTTCTTTTATCATTTTTGGTACAATCCAAGGTATTGTTGAGGATGGAGGTTGGTGGTATTCTACTTGTGTGTGTGGAAAGGGTATCTATCCTAAAAATGGTGCATATTACTGTGATTTTTGTTTGAAGCACATAACTAATGTGACTCCAAGGTTAGAAATTTTGTTCAAAGTGTCTTTTCATTTTGTCTTGTGGATTGTTTATAAAAATAATGTTTCTTGGTATTATTTATTCCGAATCATTGTGTTCCTTTTTTTTCTCTCTGCAGATTTAAAATTAAAATAATACTTGAAGATCATAGTGGGGAGGGTATTTTCCTTCTCTTTGATCGTGAGGCATCTTATTTGCTTAAGAAATCATGTGCTGACTTGTTTATTGAGGTTCAAAGAGATGCAAGTGTATGTGCTTAGTTTTCTTTTGTGTGTTGTTCACTTTATGGGATGTGATATGTGTTATTCAAACTGCATATTTCTTATCTATTACTTTCAAAATAGATTATATATGGGGATACTTATCCTCCCATATTCCAAGGGCTCATTGGAAAGAAGTTACTACTGAAGGTTGATACCAAAGGTGTCACACATGATGCATTTTATGGCACTTTCCAAGTTAGGAGAATATGTGATGATCACACCATTATTGCCATGTTTGAACTTTCCGATTATGATGCTAATGACGAGTCTACTCCAAAAAAAGGTTACATATACATATAATTATTTTTAGATTGTGTAAATTCATGTTTTGTTTCTTATTTTTTTATTGTGCTGTGGTGAATTTTTCTTATGGTCTTATGTATTTTTAAACTCTTATGCCATATGAATAGGAGTCTGATTTACACAAATCTGTTTCCTATGGAAAAGGAAATATTGGTATTAAGAAGGAGTCATCAAAGAGTTTTATCAAAAGTGACAAAGTTGCTGGTGAGTCTTCTGGGATTTTATCTAAATCCCCAGTTCTTATAGATTTTCTGGCTAAAAATAGCCTGCTGTTTCCGGAGGGACTGAGTTTGCTGCCTTAATTAATGGTGAAGATGGAAAGATGAGAAAACACCCAGCAATGATACTGTTAGTGATGATCTTTCTGCTGAACTCGATATATTGCTTAGCTCACCAGAAAAAGAAACTCAGGTGCTGTTATAAAATATTTTTTTCTCCTTCCCATGTGTGCTGTTTCTAAATGAATTTTTCATTCTTGACTGAGTTTCATAGCTTTTGTTAATTTGTTTATCATAGGAGGTGTTGTCCCACGTTCTCGATGCACCTTCCCAATATGGAGTGAAGCTTATTCATGAAAATCATGTTGTCACCTCCAAGGGCAAGAGAAATTTGAATCCCCAATTTGAAGAGGCAGCTACTGATGCAGATGGGCGTGGGTCCAAGATTGCCAAGGTTAATGGAGTTTGATTTAAGGTATGGAATTGAGTTGCTGTGTGTAGGTATAGATATTTTATGTAGTATATGTATAAGTATTTAGGAAGGTTTGTGATTCCAAATAGATCTAAATGTAATCATACTGGCTGGGTGCTATTTTGATTTGACTTTTTTGGATTGTGTCCAACAAATAGGATTGCCAGATATAGGGGGGTTTCCTTTTGTGTTGGGTCGGGTTATCTGTCAACTAGGTCTATTCTCAACTCCTTCTTTTGTAATAGTGACTTTGCTAGGGATTGGACACATTTTCAATGTTGTAGCCTGTTTAGGTTACACACTAGGATATGTAGTCAGATGTTGGAATCCTCTTTATGATAGGAGAGAAAGCCATATGTAATTGTGTATATCAGTATCAATATTTTAATGAAATGCAGCGGTTCTTATTTTTATTTGTTTATTGTTGTACAACATTATCTTTTCATGTCAATTAGTTATTGGTGTTGATTATAATACTTTGTTTTTTTTTCATTTTTTGCGTTATCAAAGGTGTGCATGGTTATATAAGTTCTTTATTAGTGTGTTTCACAAGTTCTGTTCCCAGCCACCCCTCCCCCTCCCCTTTTTTTATACCTATTGCTTATAGGAACTCAACAATGTGGATGTCTTTTTGGCAATGAATTAGGAGTAGTTCTTGCAATTTATGTTTTAACCTCTTGTTTTGTTTAGTACGTGTAACAAAGATGTCTCAGAATTCTGTTCGTGCTAGAGAATATAGGAGAAATTCTTTGAAAAGAAAGCGAATACAAAGTCACCATCGAAATGTAAGAGGTCAGTACTGAATTGACCTTCGTGATATTTTTAGTATTTTTTGCTCCAATTTTCAATGATTTGATATCTATGGTAGTCTTTGTAATTTTTTTTCGTTTTGTAATATTTTAGAGGTCCTCGATTCCTCGATACCTGCTCTCTCTTTGAATGATTATTTGGGTAATCTTTATTGCTCTACCTATATTTTTTGTAGTTAATCTTTGTGTTTCTAATAATTTATCTGTTTATGTTATATGTTTCCAATGTTTCTGTTTATTTTTATTTTTTAGAAAATTTAGTTGAAGTGTCCCAGAATATTAATCAAAGTTCAAATCTTATTTTGTCAGGTATAATAATATTTTTAAGTCTTTTATCTCTGTCCAATTTTGTTTTTGTTAAATTATATTTTAAGTTCTTTTGATTTATATCTAATAACAGATTCGTTTATTGATTTATTATTGTTTTTTTACACTGTTATACCTAAAAGGTTTACTTTAACTATTAGTAACGCAGATAATTCCTAATTAAACATATCACCATATTTCTGTACTTGGTCTCTTTTTAATTTGACAACTCAATTAATATTTGTAAAATAAAAAATGATGTAATAATTCTAAATATCATTTAAAATAATTATAATAATCCTAAATTGTGATAAGTTGTTATTAAATTAGCTAACATAATCGTGAAATTGTTTTGTTGTTGTTGTTTACATGGTTGAAAGTGATTAAAATAGTTAATAATTGATTCAAAGCGCACAGTTACTGAAGGTAATTAGATTAGCTAGCGTAAGCCTGACCAGTTGTCGCATGTGGTTGAAAGAATTAATGCCATTATAAATTTGTTTGTGGAATCATTTAGATCAGTAGATAGGTTTAATTTATATACTTGTTTCAAACATACACAAGTACTAGAGGTTATTAAACTGTTTAATTAGCATTTATTCTTGTCTTGGACAATATGAAAAGTTTTGTCGTTATGTGATTGGATTCACGTAATTAGTTAATTAATTAACTTTTCTAGCTAAATAATAGGCGAGGAGTATTTGTTGAAAATTTCTTAATTTGATGTCATAATCAATAGTTGTATATTAAAAAAAATTTAATTACTCTGCCAGTCCCTCTAATTTTTTGAAATCTTCTATTAGTTTCATATAAAATTTTTTTCTTTCAGTTCTGTCCATCAAATTTTTTTTTTTAAATTTTTTCAATTAGGCCTCTCTTGATAGTGATTTGCTCAATTGTATAAGGAGATGTTTACAACAAAAAATATGGTGCATGAATTCAATTAAAAGAAAAAGAAAGCCTTGGTAGCCAATTAAGAAAAAAAATTGTGCAACGACTCAATTAAAGTAAAAAAAAATATTGGCACTTGGTTAAAAATTTTACAAAAGTCTATGGACCAATTGAGTCATTAAAGTCTAAAAAATATAAAATAATTCTAATAGTAATTTAGATTATTTAATTTGAACCTTGACAATTAGTATGAGTGATTAAAATAATGAAACAAAGATTTTGCTAATGTTAACAAAAATCAAATTGTTCTTGAATGTGCATTTAGCTTTAGTCATATTTAGTTAGTTGATAAATCAATGTTTAATTTTGATTGGTTTTCATAGTTTATTACATTTTTAATGTTCAATTTGCATGCTAATTATTAGATAATTAATTGATTTCTTATTTCATCATTTTTTTATATTTGGTTGTCGAATATATATTTACATGAGCTTGTGTTATTTTAAATCAAAATGGATGATATAGACCAATCAGAAATATATGATCTTTCGATAAATTTATTCAGTCAAGTTGGTTCTGTTATTGATCATCCTTTATTCTTGCAAAGTGAGATACAAGGTACCCTCTCTTTCTTAAATTATCTATTATTCACTAATAGTAAAATAGAATTCTTATTTACTTAGTGCTAAGAGACTCCATTGTGCTTCTGTGATGAGATATTATTCAGTCAGTGTAAAATAGAAGTAGTGTTTTATGATATGTTTTTTTGACAAAATTTAAAGGAGTCAAGTATTTAGTCTATATTATATCTGTATGCTAATGGTTTATTCATTTTATGTTGAATCTATTTCGTGTCATATAATTGAGATGAAATTCTTTTATTGTTGTGCATATTTTTTTTCCCGTTTATCTTTACCAGGTTGCCTTGATGTTGGTAATCCTAACTATGAATGTTCAATCTGTGGCGCGTGTTTTTGGTTATTAGAACGTGTTGAAAGAGACTCTACAGTTAATCATCCTATTTTTATTGTTTGTTTCTCAAAAGGAAAAATTCAGTTACCTTATCTCCGAAAGCCCCCAGATTTGTTATATAATTTGATTAACGGACATGATAGCAAGAGTTTGTATTTCCAAAAAAATATTTGATTTTATAACAGTATGTTTGCCTTCACGTCTCTTGGTGGTAAGGTATTGGATTCAGTGAATGATGGGAGGGGTCCACCGCAGTTTATAATAACTGGTCAAAATTATCATCGGATTGGAAGTTTGCTCCCAGATGCTGGTCAGAAGCCTAAATTTGCGCAGTTATATATATACGACACTCAGCATGAGATAATGCATAGGTAGCGAATCTTTGGGTATGTGTGTTTGAAATTTTGTTGTTTAGTCTTTTTATTGTATTTTCCTGATGTTTTAGTGTTATTTCTATTGGAAAACAGGTTTATAGCTGTGATTTCATAGTTATATTGTGTTTTTCTTCCCGTTATAATGTGTTATTAATCATTTTTTGGTAATAATGATGTATCAAAATATATGATAATTGTATTCTGTGTGGTTTTTAAATATATTTTTGTGGTTAATGTATATTTTTTTTAGGCAAACATCTGAGATAGATAAAAAATTGATAACTGAGTTGATGCAAATGATCGATACTCATAATTTTATAGCACAGTCATTTCGAAGAGTCAAAGAATTCTATCAGTGTCATCCATCTGAGATCTTCTGTTTGAAGTTGTATTCGCAAAGGAAGGTTGATCGAAGAATTTACAGTGCTCCCTCTTGCGATGAAGTTGCTGCTTTGATTGTTGGAGATTTTGATTCGTCGGATCATAGTCGTGACATTATTGTTCGATTTACTGGTGGTTACCATATGGCGATTTTGATTGCAACGTATTTATGAAACTCATGCTCTGTATTGGCCCTTACAGTTCCTTTGTTGTTTCCATATGGCGAGGATCGTTACCAGCTGAACATTGCTTATCGAGGTGAACAGCCTGAATATGTTCCTGGAAGGAGAACAAGGGTTTCCCTCAGGGAATTCATATGTTTTCGTCTCCAGATTAGGGAGCACGAAGATGGAATTATTCACAAGTGTAGGCGATTATTTCAACAATTTGTTGTTGATTGTTTCACCATGATTGAGTCCCAAATGTTGTATGAGATTAGAATGAAGCAAAGTATAATTAGAGGAGAAGTCCTTTAAGGAATAGAGGAGGCTATGCGTCGTGGCGATGATGAAGCTTCTTCAATTGGGACACGAATCATTTTGCCTTCTTCCTTCACTGGTGGTAGACGTTATATGTTTAACCGTTGCCAGGATGCCATGGCAATTTGTAAACATTTTGGCTATCCAGATTTATTTCTCACTATTATGTGTAATCCAAATTGGCCTGAATTTCAATGATTCACAGAGCGAGAGCGAATTCCCATTGCTGATCGTCCTAAAATCTCTTGTCGTGTCTTTCATGCCAAGTTGAAGTGCCTCCTTAGCAATCTCAAGGAAGGTGTGTTTTTTGGTCCACTTAATGCATGTATGTTATTTTCTCGCTTAGCATTTCAATTTCTGTCTGTTGTCTTCGGACATGTAGTTGTCTGGCTTCTTTAGGATGTTTTTATATTTTTTAGGTATGTATACTATTGAGTTCCAAAAAAGAGGTCTACCGCATGGACACATGTTACTTTGGTTTAACGGGGAAAGCAACTTACAAAGTGTTGAAATTGTTGATGAATTCATCTATGCCGAGCTACCCAATCCCCAGAAATTTCCATCTCTTTATAATGTCGTCACCAAGTACATGATCCATGGTTCCTGCAGTCGACTTAGACCGAGTTCTCCTTGCATGAAAGATGGTAAGTGCTCAAAATTTTATCCGAAAAGATTCGTTGACCAAACGAGCTTTGATGAAGATGGGTATCCAATATATAGACGTCGTAATATGGCTGTGACAGTGAAGATCAATGATGTTGATATTGACAATAGATTTGTTGTGCCCTATAATCCACTACTGTTAATAAAATATCAAGCTCACATAAATCTTGAGTTCTGTAACAAGTCAAACGTCATTAAGTATCTTTTTAAGTATGTCAATAAGGGTCCGGATCGGGTGACTGCAACTATTGGAGAAACATATGATGTTGGTGAATCTTCTCAAGTGGTTGATGAGATCAAACAGTATTACGATTGTCGTTATTTATTACCGTCTGAATCGATGTGGAGAATTTTTGCTTATGATATTCATCATAGATGGCCATCGGTACAGAGGTTGACTTTTCACTTGCCGAACCAGCAACATGTTGTATTCGATGATGCTGATATCACTACTCATGTTTATTTGCGCAACAAAGATTTGATGACGATGTTACGGGTTGGATGATGGCCAACAGGCGGTTCGCGGAGGGGCGGTCTTTAACATATGTTGAATATCCAGGCAAATTTGTGTATTGTTCGAATAGCAGGGAGTAGAAGCCAAGACAGAGGGGATTCTCAATTGGAAGATTGAGTTTCGCTCATCCCTCATCTGGTGAACTTTTCTACATGCGGATGCTTTTGAATGTGCAGAGAGGTTGTACCAGTTTTCGAAGTATAAGAACCGTGAATGGTGTTACTTATGATACAGTTCAAGAGGCATGTTTCGCCATGGGATTCTTGATAGATGATAAGGAGTATGTTTCTGCTATTAAAGAAGTCGCCGAGTTAGCGTCAGCTGCACAGCTAAGGAGGATTTTTGTGATGTTATTGCTATCTGGTTCCATGGGAAGACCTCTAGCAGTTTGGGAACAAACTTGTGCTTATTTGTCTGCTGATATTCTTTATCGCAGAAGACATGAGCTGCAATATCCCGGTAAGAATTTTGTTCATGATGAATTTATTATATGGCAGGCAGGCACACACGCACACACACAGTACATAAATGATATTATGGTGCTAATATTTATTAATTATCGTTAAACGTAGATCTAACGATGAGTCAGGACGAGTTGCAAACATTTTGTTTGTTGGAGATTGAAAAACTATTGCAGAGTAACGAAAAATCATTGAGAAATTATGCTAGCATGCCGGTTCCTAATAACTATTTAGTCTCTCTATTTAGCAATTTGATGTTGTTGCGTGAGTTGCAGTATGATACTGTTTCGAATATCTTAAAGTTAAATAAAGAACAGAGGGTGGTCTACGATAAAATTATTGATTGTGTTTCGAATAAGGGGCATGAATTCTTTTTTGTGTACGTGTTCGGTGGCACTGGAAAAACTTTTTTATTTAGAGTTTTGTCAGCTAGATTGTGATCTGAGAAAAAGATTGTTATAAACGTTGTTTCTAGTGGTATTGCTTCTCTGTTGTTACCTAGTGGTAATACGGCGCATTCTATGTTCAATATTCCTGTTGAGCTGACTGAAGACACTGTTTATCGGATTAAGAAAGATAGTCCAAAAGCTGAGGTAGTCTGATTGGCCGATTTGATTATTTGGGATGAGGCACTGATGACTAACAAATTAGCATTTGAAGCGCTCGATAGGACATTGCGTGATATAATGATTTTGGTCTCTGATAGGAATAAAGATTTACCTTTTGGTGGGAAGGTGGTCGTTCTTGGTGGTGATTTCAGGTAGGTGTTGCCAGTTATTCCAAAAGGTTCTCGTGCTGAGATTGTGATGGCTTCCATAAATTCTTCTGTTCTCTGGAAATACTGTGAAGTTTTGCGATTGACAAAAAATATGAGGTTAGCAAGTGGATTGGAACAATCAACTGCTCAGGAGTTAAGGTCGTTTTCAGATTGGATACTTCAAATCGGTGAAGGTCGATGTGGAACTATGGTCAATGATAAAAAATTTTTTGATATTCCTTCTGATATAATCATTCCTGTTTTGGAAAATCCGAAGATATTGTAAATACAATCTATCCAAATTTGGTTCAGAATTTTCGTGATCCAAGCTTTTTCCAGGATAGGCCAATACTGGCTTCGACTGTCGAGAATGTTGAAGAGATAAACAATTATATAGTTGACTTGTTGTCCGGTGAGGAGAAAAATTATCTCAGTACTGATTCGATATGTGGTAGTGATGCCTATTCTGATGTTGATGTTGATTGGATAAATGTTGAATTCTTGAATCATATTAGGTGTTCTGGTCTACCTAATCATTCGTTGAAGTTGAAAATAGGTGTGTCTATTATTTTGTTGAGGAATATTGATCCAGGTGGGGGTTTGTGTAATGGGACTCAACTTGTTGTGCAAGATCTAGGGACAAAGTGATCGGTGCAGATATTGTTTCTGGTAGCAATGTTGGGGATAAAATTTTTATCACTAGAATGAATTTGATTCCTAGTGATACGGTTATACCATTTAAATTCCAACACCGTCAATTCCCAGTTTCTTTGTCGTTTGCGATGACAATCAATAAAAGCCAGGGTCAGACATTATCAACAGTCGATTTGTTCTTGCGTCGTCCTGTGTTTTGTCACGGTCAACTTTATGTAGCTCTTTCCCGAGTTAGGAATAGAAATGATCTTAAGATTTTACTTTGTGATGAAGGATTAATTGATCCTACCAGGACTGAAAACGTTGTATTTAAGTAAGTTTTTGATAAGATATAATGTAGTTTTTTGTTATATTTTCCAATCTTATCTATGTAATTTATAGTTTTGTTTTGGTCTATGTTTTCTTTAGAGAGGGACATCTTCTTTGGGGTATGTCTAAAATCGTCTTAAGCATTTTGTGTGCGCTAGATGCACCATCTTTTATGAACCATTAGATTTTATTAAATGAAAATCAAAGGACGTTATGAAAGAAGAGTATTCTTTTTCTTTTTTTTTTTACTAAAGATATGAGACTCAAACCCGCAACCTCTTAATTGAGTATGGGGAGACTATGCCATTTGAGCTATTACTCATCGGCTAAAATTTGGAAAGATAGGAGACTCGAACCCGCAACCTCTTAATTGAGTATAGGGAGTCTATGCCATTTGAGCTATTACTCATGATGAAAGAAGAGTATTCATACGCTTTATAAATATAGAATATATATTAGTATATATATACATAAATACATTTTAATCCAATACAAATTTGATTTTAATTTGTCATAAAAAAATTTGATTTTAATCTAAATTAGACTCTATCCATACAATTTTATTTTATTTTTGTTATTTCTAATATATATATTTAAGTATTATATATTATTAGTAGTAACTTTTTTATAATGTCATATATCAATTTTCCTTGGCACCTGTTTACATAATTTGTAAGAAATAAGAAAATACAAGTTAGAATATACCTTTCTAATTTAATTTTTAATAGTTGAACACGTAAAAATTTATTCATAAATAATTTAATAGTTACCCGTTAAGAAAAAATATCATCAATCATAATTATTTTAAAATGATCATCCAAGTTTTATATATCAATTTTTCTTGGTGCCTTTTGTCTTCTATTTTTTTATTATTATTTTGGTTTTAATATTTAGGCCAAATTTTAATTTGATGTTTAATATTTTAGTTCAAACTAATTTTGGACGAGTTTAATATTATTTCACTCTTAAATTTGATACAAATTCTTTGTATTAGAAAAGATTTTGTATTAGAGTATTGACATTTAAAGTACTTAATTATGCACTAAATTAAAATGTTATGTATTTATTAGAGTTTATCCATGTTCTTCTTTTATATTAACTTTTGATTTCTGTGTAATATAATCTAATGGTCTATATAAATATGGCATATTCTATAAGCACATAATTGTTGTACTCATTTAAAAGATACCCTCTTCTTTAGTGGATAAAATTGATGGTTTTTTAATACATTGAATTTGTATACAATTAAAAAATTAAATATTTAAAAGTATTGATATTTTTTTTACTATTAGTCTAACAACACTTGGTTGCAAGATTTTGTTTTTATTAATATAATCATCTCAATCCAAGCATAAACGTAATTAAAGTGAGATAATATGAGTTATTCTAATTTTTTTTTGCAAAATTCATCAGTTTCACTTGATTATGGATCCTTAAACCACGTTACTAGCTCACCCCATCTCCTCCATCCCTAACCCAATTTTCATCGGACACACCATGTCGCCACCCCCATCCTCAATTGAGGCTTCGGCTTCTCTCCTCGGCTTTGGCCACATGCACAGAAGCTATGGGTATCTCTGCGATTCCATTCGATCCTACTATGAGGGTCCTGTTCTATTCGTCGCGTCTGTTCCTTCTCCCCAATGTGCCTCTGTCTCTCTGTCTCCATCATACGTCATTCTCCATCTCGATTTTACCGTTTTGGATAGCAGACGTTGCCACCACCGTTCAAGAGGTATATGTGGGCTATCGTTCCATTTTCCTCCTTTTCAATCTCTTTCTCGATTCCTTCTCCAGTTTCATTTTTTGTGTGTGTTAATTGTTACTTTTTTTCTGGATTCATCCTTTAATTTTGAATTGTTTGGTTTCTGATTTAATCATCGTCATTGTTACTTATTTTTGTAAATCAATGGTTCTCTCCTATGTTTGTGCTTGATGATTGGATTTTTGATGGTATAGAATTTCACAAATGAATTCTCGTTGCAAGTATAGTTTCTAAACCAATCACTAATCCTTTCATACAAAAAGTTGTTTGTCACTAGTACAAACCCCTAAAATTTATAAACCGAAGTATTGGACCTCGGGTCGTTCTCCCTAGGAATTACAATAAAGTGTCTTGTTATTGGTTATGAGTTATTTTGGGGTTTTGGATAAGAAGCATGAAAAGTAAATGGCAATGAAAATAAACTAACAACTAAAAAGCACTTGGCAAGGTTGTGAGAATTAGAAGTCCTATCCTAGTTATCCTCCTCGATTGTGACCACAATTGTCCATTGCTACCACTTAGTTAACCTCTAATAATGGAGGAAAGTCAAGTGGATGAATCAACTTGATTCCACAAGTCCTAGCCAACTCCCAAGGGATAGACTAGCTTTAGTGGTATCTAAATCAATTAGCAACTTCTAATTATCAATCAACAAAGACATTAGATAACTCAAGCGTCACTAATTACTCTACCATAGCCAAGAGGAACAAAATCTATACTAAAATCCAACCAAGCATTTCATCAAACACTTGGAAGGCATAAAAGAAAAGCAAAGTAAATTGATAACAAAAATAGAATCTAACAACAATTATGGCAATGAATTAACAACAACAATCAAAAGGAACACAATTATTATGAATTACCTCTAATTGAATTGAAAGAAAATAGAAGGAGCAAAAGTAGATCTACAACAAAACATAAGAACAACATAAAGGAAATTATAACAAAAGAATAGAAGAAGAATGAATGTAACAACAAGGAATTGAAAGGTAGAAGGAGATGAAAGCATGAATTAAAATATAGATCTAAGGTTATTGAACTAAACCTAATCCTAATTCTAGAGAGAAGTGAGAGCTTCTCTCTCTAGAAACTAACTCTCACTACTAAACTAAGCTAAAACTAAACTAATGGTAACTAACTTCTAAAGTATGAAAAGTATCTCATTCCCCCTTCAATCCTTGACTTAAATAGCATCAGAAATGAGTTGGATTGGGCCCACAAGGCTTTAGAATTCGTTGGCCACGTTTTGCTTTAAGTGAACTAGGTGGCAGCAACGGCGCGTGCGCGTACTTTGCGCGTGCGCTCCACCATACGTGTAGCAACTATGGCAAATCTTATATCGTTTCGAAGCCCCGGATGTTAGCTTTCCAACCCAACTGAAACCGCATCATTTGGACCTCTGTAGCTCAAGTTATGGCCGATTAAGTGCGAAGAGGTCGGCTTGACAGCTTTCCGGTTCTTCCATTTCTTCATGAGTTCTCCAACTTTTCATGCTTTCTTTCTTCATTCCCTTGATCCAATCTTTGCCTCCTAAACCTTAAATCACTTAACAAACATATCAAGGCATCTAATAGAATCAAGGTGAATTAAATTTAGCTATTTTGAGTCCTAAAAAGCATGTTTTCACATTCAAGCACAATTAAAGGAGAATATACAAAACCATGCTATTTCTTGAATAAATATGGGTAAAAGGTGATAAAATCTCCAAAAATCAATACAAAACAAACCGTCAAATTGGGGTTTGTCAACGCTCTTGGTGTTTGTGTGAAATAATTTTCTTGTTGGGGGGTTTGCTCATTATAAATTATATAATTTTCTTTGTGCTATTGGACTAAAGTTAACTGTAGTGGTAGGTATAGTTGACTGATAAAATTTTGTTTTTACTTTATTGTGAATTGTCAAATCAACTATATATGTTAGGTATTTAGTAATTTGGAAGAGGCCTCTTCCCATATTATTTTTGCTCTTTTCCCATGAGTATTTGGTTACTTGTGATATCTTCCTAAATGATGTGTGTAGCCATATCAATCCATATATGCCTATTAGTCTATCTCTGTCCCATATGTGAAGCTTACATTGTAAGCTTTAGCGTTTGTTAACTTCAGGAGTTTATAACTCCAATTCATCTGTTTATCTTCTCATCTTAGTTCTGAATTTTTCTCTCTATATTTTCTCTTTTTGGTGTTCTTATCCTATATATATTGGGAATGAATAATCATGTTGATCTGGTGGAGAAAATCACTCCGTGAAGAGAATCATGGAAAGTGCATGTTAAAGTTGTGAAGTTGTGATACCACAAGAATCTTGCTTTGGATCCTTCTCAAAATCTGTTGCATATGGTGTTAATGGATGAGAAGGTCAGTTTTATTTGATGTTAGGATTTCTTTAAGTTGTTGCAACTTTTTTTTTTAAATATGCAGAAGGGAATTTTTTTTTGGTTGCAAAGTGATATCTTTTTGTTGTTTTATTTTTTTAATCAAATGTTTTTATGCTATTTGGATACCTAAATAAGTTAATAAATTCAAAATATGAAGCATTTTTTTTCAACTGCAGTTACACAAGATCCAAACAACCATTAGAGATCAGCTTATACCAAATTTTGCTGTCTCTCCAAATGAAGGAGATGTGTACTTGATGACCCATTTTACAGTTGTACCAAACACTGGTTTGAACAGAGCGACAAAACATCGGTTCAGACTTTTGTTCCAATACAAGACCTCTGTTGTTTCTGTGGTATCTCTAAGGATACCTCATTCGGGTTTGTGTTTTACATCAATAGATGAAATTGATCAAAGGACAAAGGACAATGATTTCCTCATTGGTTCATACAAGTTTCTTGCTCTTCCCTATTAGAATCATAGTATTATGTTTTAAAAGTGTGGTTTCTGATTCAAATTTGTATATGTTTCAATCTAATTATTAGATTTTGTTGGGATCATTACTGGTGTTCGAAAAGAAAGAGATGTAGCATCATATGGCTAGCTGATCAAAGCAGTTGTGCTAGAAGTTTTTACTGATGGGTAATATCTCACTGACTTTCTCCCATATCAGTAGTTAGCTTCTATTAATTCTATCTTTTTTTTGTTCCAGTCTTTATGTTTATAACAATAAATATATAGTTAGATCCTTTTGATCTTTTGAAACTTATTTGTTCAGCAAAAAGGTACAATGCAATGTATTTGGAAATGCTTGTGATCTGTTAGAATATGATAACTTACAAAAATATCCAAGATCTCCGCTGATTGTCCTCGAGTCTTTTAAAATCAAAGCAATTGAAGGTTAGTTTCAGGCATATTCATCGAATTTTTACTCTAATATTTACTTTTCTATTTTTTATCTTTTAATTTAAATATGGTTTGAGGTTAATAAAGTAGGATTCTTGCATGCAGGTGGGGTAATCTTGCAGAATGTGATAAATGTCTCTAGGTTATTCATTAATCCCGGCATTCTTGAGTCTGTTGAGTTCCTAAGCAGGTTAGTTGTGATAAAAAAAATTGTAAACCTACAACCTGCTATGCTTATTTTGTTGGTATTGATGTATATGTTTTGTTTTATGAAGATTTGTTATTGTATCTTGTATGTAGATTTAGTGTAGCCAGTTATGGATTCTCAAGACTTGTGACTAATGAGCTTGGATGTTTAGTTTCTAAAGTTGATGGTGATTATTTCAATGGCAAAGAGATCAGTAATATTCAAGATCTTCATGCAGATAACAGGGTACTATTTTAGATTGGCAAACTCTCCATTTAATACTTAAACTTGAATTTATTAAACATGTGTGTCGAGTTTCGTAATCTGGTTTGTTAATCATTATTCTACAATATATCATTGTTTTTAAAATTTTACAGGATGGTCATTACTTTGTTATTGGGACAATTAAGGAAGTTATGGATGAACCAAATTGGTGGTACTACTCATGTGTATGTGGTCATGCCGTTGTTGAGCATGAGGATCTCTACCTTTGTGATGCTTGTGGTTCACGTATTGAACATGTTATGTTCAAGTAAGGTTCATATATAACTCTATTATGGAATAGATTAAGTATCAATCTTTTGGATTTTTTGTTTGTTCTTTGTTATGCACAACTATTTGTGTTGTTAAGTAGATTTCTTGGTTTTAGTTGTTATTCTTGGTTGTTAATTGTGTTAGATATGGGATTCGGGTAAAGATTCACCATGGTGGGTATGCTGTTTTGTTTGTTCTGCTTGATAATGCGGCAACAAAACTATTTGAAAAAACATGTTCTGAAGCATTTTTCAGGATAGAAGAAGAATTTCCTGTTGATCCTAATGTGCTTGCAGTATGAACTCTTTCATAGCGAACTTCATTTAATCTTTATTGCTCCGGGTGCTTTAAAATTGTAAATGTCTTTAGTCATAATCCGGAACCAGTTGCAACCGATGATTATATCAATGTATGATTCCTCACCCTATATTAGAACATGTTCATGTAATTTTTTATTTTTTTCTGAATCTATGCATCGGATACTTATTCAAACCAAATTATTCCAGGCAAGGCTTCACGGTCCCATTTTTTCACCAATCTATGACACCTATTTGCAGTATGCAACTGGGAAAGATTACAAGACTCAAGTAGTGTGTGATAATTCTATTCAATCAGAAACTATTGAAGATATTATTACTGATCTTATTTCACCTAATCGCTGCTATTCTGATGCTGAGAACGTATATTTTTTTTCCTCATTTGCAATAAAATATCTTAGATCATTCGTTTTTGTTATTCTTGTTATATGATATGCTGAAAAGTTAGTGAATGATAGTTTTGTAAATTATTTGAAATTTGAAATGCTGTAATCATTTTTTCTTTGCTGGCAGGGTGGTTTCATTTTTATTCTGGGAACTATATCATCTGTTTTGAAGAATCATAAGTGGTGGTTCTCAACTTGTTTATGTTGTTTTCTTGTGTCAGCTAATAAAAATATTTTATCATGTGATCTATGTCAGCTTCAATGCATTGATGCTGTCCCAAGGTGTTTTGTTCTTTAATTTTATTTTGTTTTGGGAACTAATTATTATTTCAATGTTTACTAAAATTTTCCTTGTTTTCTCATGGTTTTCAAGATTCTGCTTAAAGATTGTAGTGTCTCATACAAATGGCAACGATATATTTGTTCTTAAAGATCGTGAGGTCGTGCAAATAATAAAGACAAGATGCTCGAGCTTTTTGGATAATCACCCAGAGTTGAATCAGGTTATCATCCAATTGTGGTTTTAATTAGTATATAGATATAGATATAGTTAGTTTGTATATTTTGACATTCCTAAGGAAAAGATAAATTATTATTATGCTATTTGTTAACTATTTTGTATTTTTTTTAGGGATCTTATTGCAAAGTTGTTCCATTGAAACTCATTTCAAGTGTTTTGCACAAAAAAGTTGTATTCATGGTTGATGCTAGGCCTATGGGTTATGAGATGAATCGATCTGTGTATATTGTTCAACAAATTTGGGATGATGCCTCTGTTATTAATGTTTTTGAGGTTGCTGCTGAGATGAATGAGCATAAGGTCTGTTGTATAGTTTTTATAATTTGTTCAATTATTAGTATTTAAAAAGATCAATAACTGAGAGGATTTTAATTTTGTTCAGATTCATGTTCTGGTTGATTCTATACCTCAAGTTGAAGATGCTTTTAGCCAATGTGAAAGCGATCATGAGGCTGTGGAGGATCTGAATGTTTTTTAATTTAATATGTTCAGAAACTACTTTAAAATGTTGTTTGATTTGTAATACTTAGTATGTTTTGAATTCTAATATAGATATAACTATGATATTTATGTATTTAATGAAATTTCTTTTTAATTACAACAAAAGAAAATAAACGTTTATTTTATCAATTTCAAATGAACCGGTGGAATAATTAATTAATTATTAATCAATACCCAAAAAAAAAAAGAAAAAATGATAATCCGCCAAAAAGATATAAATCCTGGTTAATAAAATGGTTTTCATTGCCATTTTAAAATGTATTCAAGCTAAGGTTAAATTTAATTGTTATTAAAAAATATATATATGTTGTCTTCATTTAAAAATTTATAACATTTGAAATTAAAATTTAAATATGAAGTTAACCTTCATTGTTGCTGGTTTTATTTCCTTTTAATTACAATAATATTGAATTAATCTTATCCACTATAATAATGTTGGAATGTTTAGTATTAGTTTATTTTGGTTTACTTACCTTGTTCGCTGCTCAATGGGTTGAAACATCAGAACTCAAGTTCCTCATAACTTTCTCCTTCTTTACCGAGACCTCAGCCCTACCTTTCTCTTTTCTCCTTTTGCTAGCTGTTGCCACTCTTGCCTTCCTGCCTCGATCTTCTTTGTGGGTGTTGTCATCCCGATTCTTCCGTCACCACCGTCAACCCAATTTTCTTTATCCCCATCCAGTTTGTGTTTCTGGATCCTTTCTTGGATTATCCCAGTTTTCTCTCTCTGGGTACATTGTGCATCAAAGTTACCGACTTCGATCGACGTTTTCTGTCTCGAACGACTCCTCATAACAGAATTGGTATCATCATCGTATTTTCTATGATTTGTTTGCTTTTGTTTCAAATAGAATTCTAATTTACTAATTTTTATAATGTAATCTGTTGGTAGAGGAAGATGTATAAGAGATCAATTGAGAATGCAGCTGGTTTTGGATATGAAATTGCAACCCAGTTCTACTGAAAATGGAAATAGGGTCAGAAAATTTGCAAGAAAGTTAAATTAAATAATTTTTCTTCTGACCTATTTGTGTATAAACTATTTCAATTGTGATAGTTTTTTTTTCATTTTTCTCACCAACTGTTTGGGTGATTTGGTTTCTTTGTGAGTGTGTTCAGGTAGTGAAGGAGACAAGGAATTCAAGTGGGAAGCATGCAAGAGACTATACCGTTTACACAGGGGCTTTTGGGACAGCATACTTGTTTCTTCTTTGTACATTTTTTTTCCTGTTTGGTCTCAAGAAAATGGTGTCATTAAAATCTATGCTGATAAGAATCAAACTAGGATGTCAAGATTTCTTCAATTGAAATATCTCCAAAGCCTATTGTTATTGGGAGCTCTACTATCTTTAAAAGCGAATTATTTGAAAAAGGGATACCGTTTTTTATGTTCATTTCTGTGTCACTTGTTTTTCTTGAATTTGTTGAAATCTCCTATTAGGGTTTACTTTATTATAATACTCTATTTTGCAGTAAGAGACAAGATCTTTTGTTTGTTCTCGAATCTTTATACGAAGTCTATCTATCTCATAAGACTGAATGGCGATGCATGCCGATAGAGAAGATCCAAACAGGTATGGTGCTGAGCATTAGAGAAGATCTTTTCTTTGCTGCATTTTCAATTTTATTGAAGTCTCATCTACTTTTCCATTCAATATATTTCACATTAACTTGTGAAAATGTTAATGTCAATTAAATATCGATGTTATGCCATCTATAGTTTTTTTTTAAATTCTTTCTCAGATATTTTTCATGTTGTAATTTAATTTTATTGGCTTTTCATTTATATGTGGGCCACATTTCATAACTTGTCATAATCTCTAAAATATGTTGTATAGTAGCTTTCCAAAATGGTTTCTTGGGTATTTTTCATAAATATGCTTTTAATTTGTTACTCTTTTTTTGGTATACTTAGTTAGTTGATTTCTTAGTTAAAAGTCTCAATCTTAACCTCTAATGATACCATTATGTGCTAATAGAAGGTTTTTAGCAACCCAAGAATATTGGCCCAACGGAAAAGAATGAATTTTCAGATTTTACCTTTTCAATAACCAGGTAACCAAATATATTATGGAATATTATATCATGCATGTTAACCGATTAAAGAGGTGGGTTAAATCTTTAACTTCGAATGGTTTGTTTTTAATTTATATTCAGTTAGTGGTCTTTTATACTTTCCTCCTCTTGATAGTTTCTTTTGCCTGTTAGATAAGTTTGATTAGCTAACTCTGAGTTCCTGATCTTTCTAATTTGAAATGGGTGTAGACTACAACAACTCTAAAAAGATTAATTTTGATAAATTATCAATGTTTATTCAAAATAAATAATATAATATTTACTAATTATACATATAATGATAGTGACTTTGAAAATTCAGCATTTATTAATACATGAAAACATGATTCAATATTTATATAGATGTTTTGGTTTCAGAATTCATCAAGATAACAGCAATTTCTTTTTCATTTTTTCTTTCAAAATTTTAGTATTTTTTCCTGGACATTCAAAAAGACCTAATATGTGTTTTTTACTTAGTTACATATTTTTGTGATGCTCATTATAATACCAGTTCATTTACGTGATTATTGTTCTCTTGTGTTGCTCAGTTGGTAATAATGGTAGATTTAAATGTGTATATACCTCTCTTTGCTAAATGATTATGTAATATTATGTGATGCATTTTTAGCAAGTTTTGTTAGACATGAATTAACTTTAGGAAGAAAATTGAATATAGGGTGAGAGAGCTCTTCCCCCAACTTTTGTTTCAACTCATGGCGAAGAATTAGAGACAATGTTCTATGTCATTGATGAGCTAGTAATTGTTTAGTGCTGGAGCTGAGAAAAAACAATGATCAGTTGCTTATAACTGACACCTCATTTGAACAGATTAGATCTTTCTATTTTATCAATAGAGGGGCATCTGTTCAATTTAGGTATGTCGGTTTCGGAATTTTTTTTATTTCATTGTGGAATCACGACAACCAGCCCATCTAAATTCACCTTGATCCTGACTCATATGTGCCTGAGCTAATGGACCCAGAGACACTTGATAACGTATCAAGAGTATTCCACATAAAGTATACCAGGATTGATGAGGACTCATCACCTTATGTGATGGTTCTATCTGGGTCTGAACCATCTGATGATGAATTTTCATTAGACGGTGATGAAAACAATGATGAAGATGGGACATTGGAAGGGAATAATCTACATAATCCCATAAATTTGTGTGGTGGAAGCACTTTATCAATGGAGGTCAACGAACAAAGTAATGAGACAAATGAATTGTCTGACCATGGGTAATGCTAAATGTAACTTTTTTTTTCTTGTGTTTTAGATTTTAATATCATGGTATAGATCGGTATTTTTTAATGTGGTGACTAACATGTTTAAAATATCCTGAATCAGATACACTCCAGAGGTTTATTATCAAAAGACCATTACAGCTTCGGATCTGGGTCAATCTAGACTGATAAGTTGATCTCAAAAGAGTGATTTCTTTATTTTTTTCTTGCAAGCTTATTAAATATTCTTCCTAAATCTGTTATTCATTGTGTATGAAAATACTATGTTTATCTTAAGTATGGATTATTCATTGCAGTATCTGCCTTCGAAATTTGCTGCATATCTTAAACTATCTGGAGATGGTTCGATTTGGACGATCACTGGTCCACGTTCCAATGTAGAGAAGAATGTGTTCTTTTTCCACTTATTGAAAAGTGGAGGAAGAGATGAAGAATGGAAGTTTGGGGTCGGGTGGAATGAATGTTGTAGAGTATACAATTTAAAGAGGGGGACAAGATTACCTTGAAACTCGACTCGCTACCTAACCGCTAGATAGAGTTGTCGATTCAACGATGTTAGGCCTCCTAGGTATAACTCTGTTTGATAGATATTTTGAACTATATGTTAAATTATTTTGGACATTTTGTTTTTTGATTAATGAACAAATTTATATATGTTGTAAATATTTTGTTTTGCTATCAATAGGTATCTTAACAATCTATGTTTTTAAGATTATACATAATAGTAAATTACATCTCTGTTGGACTTTTTTTCTGTTTTTTTAGTGTTTAACAATTTTTATTATATTTTATTATCTTAGAAAACATGTTATACCATTCATTGACATATTGAATAATTGTTGTATTCTATTGTTTTATTTTAATGTAGTGATAATTTTGTTATTATCCAAATTTAATACAACATATCTATTTTTATAGAATATATTTTAGTTATATTCTTAATATTTTTCTTTTAAAAACCTTTAAATTACATGAACCCCGTGCATTGCACGAATTATCACGCTAGTAACATTTATGCATCTACACTTTCAGCACACACTTCACAAATAAACACAACTACACAAGCACATTGTGGCATCTCAGACTTGGTCACTTGCCACATGACAGAATAAATGTAATGAAACAAGATTATTAATCTTTACATAATACAAAGTGTAATAAGTTATAACCTATGTGATTCATGCCATTATGCCAAGTAAAAAAGATTATCATTTTCAAATACTATGTCCAAATCACAAAATTTGTTTAACATAGTACACATGGATATTTAGGAATCTATTAGAGCAACTTCAACACTGAGTGCCCTTTTTACTTTTTTTAATACATTTGAGTCCCTAGCCGTTGGAGAGAAGTGGAGTTGGTCCCTACACAATTTTCAATAGAACTAAATCCCTCTTAATGAGGACTTGGAATAGCCAATAATAACTTTTCATTTGGCAAGCTATTATTTAAATAAATTATTATGTTACCGTTATTATTAATAAATTAATATTTTGTTACTCTATATATACCACTTAGATACACTTCTATTCTCACACTTTCTACTACTCTTCTTCATCTTCTTCCAAGTTTACAAAATCAAAGTTCTGCTAATATTATTTTTTGTTAGAAAAAATGGATCCAAACTAACTCAAATCTTCCTTCAATTACTTACAAAACTTTTCTCAAATTCCAAATACACAACAATCTCAAACCTCAAACTCTCAAGTTCCAAATCAAAACTTCACACTACGGAATACATTTCAAAATCCAAATCCACAAAATCTTTCTAATTTCAATTTTCAAGCTCCTTATAATAATCAATTTCCTATATTCCAACCGCAAAATCAAAATTCACAAACACCACATTTTTCGTTTTCATCCATATTTAACCCCTCTATCGAAAATGTTACTCCAACTTCCTTACCGTTTCCAACTCAATTCAATACATCAAGACATAACTCATCTGGTGTTGGTGACTCTTCTAACCCATCCTCTCATACTCCTATACAATCTAGTCCAACTTCGCAATATTCAGATTTTGCCAACATATTAGGAGCTTGTATTATATTGCATAATATGATTGTTGAGGATGAAAGAGACACTTATGCAGGAAATTTTGCTCAAGACTTAGAGTATGATGATGTCAAAAATGGCTTATCACAACCTCAGCTGGGAGAAGATTTTGTACCATACCATCAATTTCTTCAAAGAAATGCCCAATTTCGAAATAAGCAGTAGCATAGACAATTGAAAAAGGACTTGATTGAACACATATGACAATTTCACAATGTTTGTCGTCAACTATAAAGTTTAATTATGTTTTTCTTTGTATTAATTAATTTTACAAATTAGTGTAATCCCGAATTATATATTGTGTATTATTGTTATATATGAATTTATTTAATATTAATATCTTTTAATAGTGAATTATTTTTAAATTTATAAATTTAAATTATATTATTAAAAAATTAATTACATTAATTTTAAGTATTTTAATTAATTAATTAAGTGGGACTACAACAGGGATTAAAGTTAGTTCCTCCTAATAAAGAAGAGATAGATGTTTTGAGTTCCTATTTACTGTTTATGACGCAAAAGTTGATGTGAAATTACTTTTTATGACAGGTAAATCATAAATAGAAACTGGAATGAATTCCGTATTGGAGATGGTGTTAGTACAGTTTTAATAACTAAGATTTACAAAAACAAACCACACCTTTTACACTTTTTTCTTTTCTCTTTTATGCTACTCACCATTCTTACAATAAATAACTTCTAAACTTAACTGCATAATAAACTTTTATTGTAACTAACTAACTATGTCTAGCTTGTAACTAATTTTTGGTGTTAAATTGTTAAATTGACGGACTCACGTGATATTAACAGTGCATTATTGATCGTATAAATTTGGTTGAATCTTTTTTTCTGAACCAAATAATATAATCATTCGGATTAAGCTCTTTTAAAATAAAAAAAAGTTGATAAAATAAAAAATTAAGAGCTTATTCACATTTTGATTAAAGTAGTAAAACTCACGCATAATAAAATTAAAAAATTTAATGATAATTAATTTTTTATTTTGCCATTTTATAATTTATGTATTTTAAAATATATTTTTTCTAATTAATATAACCATGTCTGGGTATAAAATAAATAAATAAATAAAACTTTATATCACCAAGATCTATATATATCTCTTTAATTTGTTCGATCTTACATTAGTTTGGCTACAACATATAATTTCTTTTGAAAGTTTTAATCTGGATTATAGATAGATAAATGACTGATACAATGCGGTGGAGCTAAGCAACAACAACGGGTTTGGCTGTCTTACATTACAAGTTGGGTGGTTGACTGTGATTTTGGCCAACCATAAAATAAAACAAAGTACCGAAATTATTTGATCCAGCATTATTGATGTTAAGTTTTAATTAAATTTCAACATACTATTATAGTACTTTTTTTTTTTACCGAAATAAAATCTCTTAAGTGAATAGGAAGAGACTATGTCATTTGAGTTATAACTCGTTGGCATACTATTATAGTACTTATTAGTAGAAAAAATCATTATTCTGAATTAATTATATGATATTATATACTCATTGTTATTTAATCTGAAAGTTCTGAACTATTGCTTAAAGTTGCTTTCATCTATCATTGCTGGCGTTGTTAACGTTTCAAATTTAAAATTGTGAAATTATTACTTGTATAGTTGCTTAAAGCAAATTCATAACGAATTTAATTTTCTTTTTTTTTAAATATATATACATAAATTATTTAAAGGTAGATCATGATCGTTCTTTGGTACGGATTAGAATCTTAGGTGGGATAAGATTGGTTTTTTGAAGTTATTACTGACCTCAAATGTTTGAAGAGAATGAAATTGAAAATGTGTGGCAGGGAAATGAATTTGGCTGGTGAATGGTGGGGAGTGGGGACTGTATATATATGCACCCAAAGAAGTTTTTGTGGATTGAATGCAATAGTGAATAAAAAGATTCAAAAGAAAAAAAAAAGAAAAAGAAAACAATAATTAAGAACCTTTTGATAGAGAACGATCTATTGATTCTATTCCATGCTTTCAATATATAGCTGCAATTATTTTTGTGACGTATTTATGGAAATTTCTCTTTCAGAATTGAATCGTTTGTGTAGTGATACTGATTGCCTCATAAAAATGTAGAGACTCCTCTGAAAACTAGCTTGATGAATATTCAAATATATATTGTTTTCAATGTCGATCTAAATTAATTTTTTTCTTGTCAGATTGACAATGATGTAATGCAATTAATAATAGTATAATACAATAATATGAATACACCCTTTATTTATACTTTTTAAACCAGAATATCTATTATCAAGTTTTTAAAATATTCGACTTTTGATAAAATGGCTTCTAAAAAAAATTGACATTTTAATATTCTAAAAATATTTTAATTTGGCAAGTAT
>NC_029794.2:8437330-8457087 GCF_000816755.2 Arachis ipaensis | reverse complement strand
ATTATTTTTAAATTTTTTTAATTTTTTTTCATTCACATAAAAAAAAATCATTTAATATAAAATTATTAAATTTAAAATATGAAAATATTTTATTTTTCTAAAAAAATTGTAAAAATTGTGTAAAAATATAGCCATTAAAATCTTTTTCGAATATACCTCTTTGTATTCAATGTATTTTATCAAAAATTAATATTTTTTGCAACCAAAATAATTTACCATTAGCTTCAGTTTTTTTTAAGATAAAACTTAACACACTAAGTAAAGCAAACGATTAAATAGGACAAACCAAAATATAAAAATAAAAGTTACAATCAAACTAATTCTTATGTCATTTCTGATATAGTCATCAACATAATGAACTGACTACTACACCACTTTCTAGAGCAATTAAATAATATAGTGAGACAATCTATTAAATTTGTTGTCTTATTCTAAAATATTATAATTTTTTTGTGTAACAAAATATTTCATACGACAGGAAAGAAGTCAACTAACCACTTCTTATACATTTCTTTTCTCAAAGACATAGTCCTCCAACTTTTGAAATGTTCTTTTATCGTTCCTGAGATAGTCCAAATACACCCAATATCAGTATATCATGCGCACCACACCTACCAAGAGAATGCACAAGTAACAAACAAGTGTGGAGCATTTTCAACATCTTGCCTACACAGAATGCACATATTATCACCCTGGTCAATAATACATAATCTAGTAAGTCGATCCTTAGAATTCATGCGGCCTATTAACACAAACCAAGTAAACAACTCAACTCGAGGCGGCACTAGTCCTTTCCATATGTCATTTGTAAACCTATAGTTGATTACATCGTCCGTCAACGTCTCCTCTTGTAATACATGCACAAATGAATTAGTAGAATAAATGTCTTCCTTGTCAAATTGCCACACCACTTTGTCCTGCACTTCTGCTATCAAACTAATAGATTGCAAAACATCAAGCATTTGATTTAAGATTCCAATCTCCCATTAGCGGAGTTCTCTTCTCCATTGAAAGTTTCAAACCTACTGTAACCCATCACAAAACCCACAATCCCAATTACATATCCTTGTTGGTTTGAAATCAAGAAAAGTTTCAAAAAGGAGTCTTTCAACTTTTCAGCTTGTAGCCATATATCCTCCCAAAATCAGGTTGATCTAGCATCCCCTACCTCCATAGCAAGTCTATCAATCATCTTCTGTCTAACATGTTGCTCCTTTATTTGTAGATGACATATATCTCTCTACGGGCCTCCTTTAACTGGTAATATTTGAGTTAGCAATATCTTATTTGGATTTAAGTTGTTGCATGAGCATACAATATTCTTCCACAGCAGACACTCCTCCTTGGAGAATCTTCATCACCATTTAAACAGTAAAGCAGTATTGCGTACCACCGCAACTCCCACTCCCAAACCTCCTAATTTCTTTGGTGCATGTACCATCTTCCACCTTACTAGGGCCAAACTAGGTCACTCGTCTTTCTTCCCCCAAAAGAATCTCCTCTCTAATGAGATTATTTTTTGTGCAACTGCATTTGACATCTTATACAAGTTCAAATAGTATATAGGTATAACTGACTTAATAAGAACTAACTTTCCAATTTTACTAAGGACCTTTGCTTTCCACAAGCTAAGTCTCTCCTCCACCTTATTTATTATTGACTTCCATGTTTTTACTAGTTTCGGGTTAGCCCCCAAGTTGATGCCAAGATACTTCACCGGTAGTGCTGCCGCCTGACACCCTAGTAATCGACATATTCGCCTAACCCATTCTTCACTATAATTTACTGGTATTAAACTGCACTTTTCAAAATTAGTGCTCAATCTTGAAATCATTTCAAAACATCTCAAAAGTCGCTTATAATTTCTAACTGTCTCCTCCTCTAGTAGACAGAATAATAGTATCATCTGCAAACTGTAAGTATGATAACTCTATATTATCCCTACCCACTAATAGTGGAGATATTTTCCCGTTCTTTATTGCCTCCCCAATCATCCTATTTAACACATCCACTACAAGAACAAATAAAAATGGTGATAGTGGATCCCCTTGCTGAAGTCCTCTCTCCATTTTAAATGGTTTCGATAGTGACCTGTTTACCAGAATAGAGATAGACGCTAGCCTGATGTACTCCTAAATCCATATCATTCATCTACTACCAAACCCCATCTTTTCTAACACAATATCAACAAAACTCCATTTTATCCTATCATAAGCTTTCTGAAAGTCTAGTCTGATGATCGTTGATGCCTTCTTTCTTAGTTTCAACTATTGTACAGTTTCACAAGCAATCAAAGCTTCATAGTGTATTTTCATCCTTTAACAAAGACACTTTATGATTCTCCAACTAATCTTGGCATGATGCTTCTCATCCTTCTCATCAATATTTTAGATATTACTAGGGGTGTAACCGGTTCGATTTGGTTCGATTTTGGACCAAAAATAACCGAACTGACCTGATCGGTTTTACAATGATACCAACCATTCGGTTGGCTGCTATTTGAACAACCAAACTGAACCGAACCGAACTAACAACGGTTTGGTTCGGTCAGTTTTTTCGGTTTTTTTACACCTAATGATCAGAATTTAAATTTTCATAAAATGAAGTTTAAAACCTTTAATAAACTAGAATAACAAGAGTATATCACATCCAAATTCAATACAAATTCAACTTAATTAAACATAAAACAAAGACAACTAAAAATGTCTAGCAAAACAACAAAAATAAACACATTTTAAACCGAAATAGTCACTTTAAAACAAATAAAAACCAAACAGCCACCATGCTTAACTCATCAACAGCACCAAAAGTATTATTTCCAGCAACAAATTTAGCATTCAAACTTATGAAACATATTAATTATATGCTGACATATAAAATCACGTGAAACATATATATGCAGCCAAATTAAATCACAACAACAAATTGTGAAACATATATATGCAGCCAATTTAAGCCACAACAACAAATCTTGCAGCCATGTTGATCTCATAATTGGACCCTCCTACAGTAATCTGCATTATTGCCTTTGTGCTACTTGCTTAAATTATTGCATGAAGAAATTATAGTGTACTATCAGATCAAATGTAAACCCATGTGCCATGTACCTATTTCTAAGCTTCATTGTGAAAGAACCATGGTCCTAAATTAAGTACTGTTTAGATTGATAACTCAAAACAAAGTGGAATAAATAAAACAATTGAGTAATATCACGTGTGAAGAAGGTTTTAACAAGGTTAAACTCTTTATTTACTCTCTAGTGATAGATTACAGAGATATAATGAAGATTCCCTCGTGTTCAAGTCACTAAGTACCTATTCCCCTTCTCTTAGAGCTGGAATATGAACATTCGTGATATAATCTTTCCAATCTATTGCCTTTACATCAAATCCAAAATCTAATAACTTGCAATAACTAAAGATCAGAGAAATTAATCCAGCAGCAAGAATATCTAATAACTTGCAATAAATTTTGAAAAAACCAAAGATTAGGGAGACAAATTTTCAATTCAACGAACAGCAACAACAACAAATTTTCAATCAGCCCAGCAACAAGAACATCTAATAAGTAATAACTTGCAACAAATTGTGAAAAAACCGAGTTACCAATCTCAGAAGACGACATTGTGAGTTGCAGGAGAAGGCTCCGACCAAGGGTTTTCTTTCCAACGAAGAGGAACTGCTCGGCGACGGAGACTGCTGGACGGCGACGAGGACTGCTGTTCGGCGACGGGGAAGAACGGCTCAGACAGAGATCGACGACGGCGAGACGATGGCGTGAAGACAGCTCTCTGCAACGCCTGTGATGGAGATCGATGACGTCCTTCATGGCGACTCCACGACGGCGTTCTCAGCTCTCTGGCTCTCTCAAGCTCTCATTCTCTCAGGGTCTCAGGCAATCAGGCATAGAGGAGAAAGATGGACCTCAGTTTACTGATGCATTGTGTTGTGGAGTTGTGACTTGTGGCTGCGCTGAGTAGGGATTGGGAGGTTAGAGGTTTGCCTATTAGGTTAAAGGGCAAATGTGTAAAAACAAGCATTTCTGAACCAATATTTTGGTTCGGTTTAGTTCGGTTTGGTTTTTACTGAGCCAACCGAAAACCAAATTGAACCGATCGGTTTAATTCGAAAAACAAAAAACCAATTTTTTCGGTTTTCCATTCGGTTGTTGTAAATTTTGGTTCGGTTTTGCAATAAATTTCGGTCCGGTTCGGTAACTTACACCCCTAGATATTACCTTATAAATACATTCAACCATACTAATAGGTCTTAGATCTTTTATCTCTTTTGGTCCAACAAATTTCGGAGCCAAAACTACCCACATAACATTAGAGTCCGTTGGTAACTTTGCTGTCTGAAAAAATTCCATCACAGTTGTAGTAAATTCTGCTCCAATTTCCTCCAGCACTTCTTTATAAAATTCATATTATATCCATCACTACTTGGAGCTTTGGAAGGTTCACAATCCCATACTGCTTCTTTTACTTTCTCCAATGTTGGCATCATGTCAAGTGCTTCAACATCCTCCACCTCTATCCAATTAACCAGTCCATCTCAAAAGCTAATATTAGGAGAAGCTTTTTGGTGGTACAAGTTTTTTTATAGAAATCCCTTATTGCAACCTTAATCCTCGCCTGATTTCTCACAAACCTCCCATTAACCACCAAATTCTCAATTCGATTATTCCTTCTTTTCGCTGATGTAATATTGTGAAAGTATCTTGTGTTCCTATCCATCTCTTTAGTATGTCGAGATTTAAACATTTTTTTTGTGAATATTCTGTCTAACATAAAATTTTTCACAGCACCTAACTACTAGCTTTAGTTTTCAAGTTTTCTTTCTTTGCAATATGATACTCTGAATAAAATATTTGTCAAAAAATATTTTAAACAAAATAATAATTAAAAAATTAATGACTATATATAATTAAGGATTTTTTTTTTCTAAAATTAAGAGTGAAACTTGAACCCACAACTTTTAAGTGAGTATAAAAAAATTATGCCATTTGAATTATAACTCATTGACATAATTAAGGATTTGTTAAGTTACTTTTATTTGGTTTGAAACATCACTATAAGTAAAAATAATACTTTTATTTGTGATATCCAGCAAAATAATGTGCAAGGTGACTTCACATGAAAATATTTTAAAATAAAAATAATAATTTAAAATTATTAGGTAATTTAATATATTTAACTAAATTATTAAATATAATATGTATCAATATTTTAATAAATATTTTTTATGTATCAATCTGTTACGGTCTGGCCCAAATCCTCCACGGGTTGGCCCGACCCGAGTGCCATCCGACCCGGACGGTCACGGGTGAGGCGCCCCGCAACCAACCCGGACACGCGTCCCAAACAGCTCATTCACGGCTGTGGGAGAACGTCCCAGAGAAAGTGGGCCTGTCGTTGTAGGGTCCACACTGACACAATATATAAGGGGAAGGATTTACCCTTCCCCCAAGGTACGTCACATATCACATCACCCCTTTTCGCCTGCACATTTACTAACAAGAGCATCGGAGTGTCTTTGCAGGTGACAATGAATAGTCACAAAAGTAAAAAACATTGATAATATAAACCTTCGATTGTCCTTCCATGACTCATTTTGCACAAGCAGTAGGTATGGAAATTTATAAAAAAAATTAAACCTTCCATGACTCATCTTCTAATTTCTTAGAATCTCAATGCGAGCTGATTCCAAGACACTGTGATAGGGTAGCTGAATAGCTGATTCTCTTGCTAGAACGGTAAAGAACTGTCGGATATATCTGCAAATAGTGACATTCTAAATAATTAAATATGGTTGTAATTCACAATTAAAAAAAATTATATACACTTGACATATTTAAATACCATCACGTGTTAACATGTCTAATTTTATTCTTAACATATATTTTTAAAATAAATTTAANTATATTCGTGTTAGTGTCTATGCATAGACAATGCAGGAGAAACCGAGAAAGTGGGCTAGCCCTATCTTAAGACTTGGAGGAGCTTAAAATAGGGGCGAGGTCATTTTCAAAAACGTACAAAATTGGGCCCCACTCAAAATTTATTGGGTCGGGTTTAGATTTATAATTATGATTTGCATAATGCTTTATCCGGTTCAGATCATGCATTGGATTGGCTTTATCTCATTCAAAACTCGTATGATTCTCCAAAATGTAAAACTTTCACGTGGCCCGCAAAATTTAGTCTAATGGTAATAATTTTTATCTTGTAAATAGGTGTATTCGAATTCCATTCGAGATTTAATTAAGATTAGGATTTATTTAGGTGAGTTTTTAAAAAAAAATTTAATTTTTAAATAAAAATAATTTTATATTTAAATATTTTATGTAAACAAAATTTATTAATTATGTTTGGTATAATAATATAAAAATATTTTTTATTTATTTATTATGTAAAAATATTTTTTTTAAATAAAAAAAGTTTTTTTAAAAAAATATAAATTATAATTTTTAATTTTTTATATTTTTAATATTTTAATTTTTAGGTTTAATTACTCTGCAGGTCTCTATAGTTTCACCGAATTTTCAATTAGGTTCCTGTACTTTTTTTCTTTTCAATTGGGTCCCTGTACCTTTTTTTTTTCAATTAAGTCCCTGTTAACGTTTGACGTTAAAAAAACGTTAGTGAGCTGTGGAATGACTTATTTACCCCTGTCTTCTCCCTATAAACACTCTCGTTACAGTATCTGAGGTTTCTCTTCTTCTCCCTTTTCCATTTTCAGTTTTCATATTCTCCAACTTTATGGCTCATAGTTAAGGAACCTCATTCATTCTCTCTTCGGGAAGCTGTGTTTCCAAGAGCTCGTACTCAAAGGAAAGAAGACACCTGTGTTTCTGTGGAGAGGCAGTAACCGTTCGCCATTCCTCAGCCGTTTCTGACCATGGTAGGAGGTATGTTACTTGTGGGAAGATACCAAAATGCAACAATAAATAATAAATAAAAAACGTAAAACGTAAAATCTTAACAAGATTTAAATCGTAAAATCGTCAGACTTAGTACAAATTTCGTAAAATCGATAAACTCATTTAAAATCGTAATATCGGAAGATTTTAAGAGTTAAATCGAGATTCTAGCTACTATGCTTTCATGTAGAAAAAAAGTAAAACACTTTTATTGAAATTAAAATTAGTAACAAATTATTATATTTATAATTATAATACACCTTAAACGTTGATCTTTTTCTTTCTTCCTTTCTTTCCTGGTTGGAATTGACAAGTTGAAACTGCCTTCAAAGTTCAAACTGCTTACCAACAAACTTAATTATTGATCTCATATAAATTATTAGTGCACATTTTTTAATACCAGAGCTGCGCGTTGACAGTTTCTAAAGTCTGCGTTCTATAAGTCTGCTACTTTGATTATATATTTTCCTCTTTATGAAAATGTCAAGGAAATCATTCTATCATTTGATATCCTAAAAAGGACTCTCCTATTTTTCATGTCCAAGTCAAATTAAAATTGTTAATTAAAGAAAAGTTATCTGTTACTGATCGATGATTTGTTGTTGGTACAAAATAGGAACTACTTAACTGGACTATATATACGGATCTAAATTTAAAACCTTTTTACTTCTTAATGAAAAGAGTATTATGGAAATATATATCCACTTATCAGATGGGTACTCAGATTTTGCCATAAAACATAAACCCATTTAAGAAAGAGAGAGTGACAGACAGTTATCAATAATATATTTTTTATTTTATCTTATCTCTTTTTATTTTGTATAAATACGAAGACAATTATTAAATTTTATTGAAAATATAAATAATTAAAAGAAAAAAATAAATAAAAAATTCTTATTACTATTTTCTTTTCTCATTAATTTTTTTGTCTCTTAAATTTATTTTTTTATTTAATAATAAAAATATAATAGATAAAAATTAATTAATAATTTCTTGAAATTAAAAATTACTTTTAATTTATAATAAAAAATACTTAATATCAAATGGAATAAATATTTTGTACGTGTAATTCATTAATAAAATATTGTTAAATGATTTTTCTGTAGATAATTAAGATCATATTAAAAGTGTGAATATTTTTGTAATAGGAGAATATTATTTTTGCTGTCAAACTGTTCAAACCAAACCTAATAAAAGTCAAAGATCAATCTGATCTGCTTCTGAATTTGACGAGTTCCCGACTCGTCCGAACCAACTCGCCTCTCGTAAAGACATTTTTCAGTGAAAAACATGACAGTTGATAATCTGGATAACTAGAAGATGCTTTTAGATCTAGGAGGTTCAAACGAAAGGATCCACCCAATAATTACAGACAAAGAAAAGAGACCTATTTTTTTTTTAAATATGTTATTTTTTTATTCTAATTAACTGTCTCGTTGTACGAACACTTATTTTAACATTAAAATATATCCTTGCAGGTGGCCCCACTTACCGACCTATCGCGACCGCACCTTTCCTCGCAAAACTAGCACCCAAGTTCATATACCTTATCCCTCCTGGTACTCCCGACTAGCCGCTCAATGGACATCTATCTCAGTGAGCAACCGAACACAAACTATACTCTATTTGTTTCTTTAAACAAAATATTAGTTACCTTAGTAGTTTGTAGCATGTATTTTCTTCCCAATTTTTTTTTCCATTACAAGAAAATTTTGTCACGTTTCAATTGTTAAGTCTAGCGAAGGGAGAGAAAAATGTATATCTTTTTTAGCCCTTAGATGTTAGCTAATAAATTGAAATAGATGAAATTATTATAAATTTTACATCTTTAAAAGATATTATTGTCTTTAGAATATAGGTTTAGATATGCATTGGATTTTTATATAAAAAACCATAATATTTAATTTTTTAATATATTTTGATTATATTTAAAAAAATACTAGAGAAATTAGAATTTATTATTTTTTGTCATAACCCAAAATAATCTTATTTAACTTAATATATAAAATTTTACATATATAATTGTTTCGAGGGTTACTTAAAATCGGATGATGTTAGGGTTTAGAAAGTGAGGTCCAAGCACTCAGTGGTAGGGGTGTTCAAATTCAAATAGATTCAAATTAAACCGTTAATTCAATCCAATTCAAACCGAAAACTGACTAAAACCGCACTAATTCGGATTTATTTGGATTCTATTTTTTGCAAACCGCTGGATCGGATCGGATTTCGGATCTACTTTTCATAACGGATCCAATCCAATCCAAACCGTACAATACGTTATAATATTATTATTTTATTGTTATATTTACAATTATACTTATAACATGTTCAATTTGTTATACATTTTTATATTATTCATGTATTATTATTATTTAATAAATATTTTATGTTCAAAATATTATTTATTTATTTATTTTAACTAACCTAGAATTTTATTTCCATTGATATGTTATCGTTGGTTTTTTAAGATATTGTTGAGATTTGTTATGTCATTGTTGATTATTTAAAATTTGATGTTGAGACTTGTTATATGTATTTAATTTTTTTTAATTTACAAAACCGCAAATCCAAACCGCTTGAAATTAGATCGGATCGGATCGGATTTAAAAAAAAATGCATCCAATCCAAACTTAGACCATAGTATTGGGTTAGGGTATTGTTCATACCCTGGGTCGAGCTGTCCGATCTGGGATGTTTAGCGACAAAGCAACCGACCTCTTCAGGTCGCACTATCCGACCTCTTCTCAAAGAGCTCGACCAAATCACCAGGAAAGCCTAAAAAAGGGTCCAAAGGAAGGAACACGACCCAAATCCAAAGGCATCCCAAGCCTATAGAGATAAGGGCGGTTCCCTTGAAGATAAGATTACCTCACTCAAAGATAAGATAAGATAAGATAACTAACTTATCTTATCTAAAGAAGGTCAATTTACACCATTATAAATACATTGGAGCACCCAGGTATAACTCATACTCTGATTCTACTAAAAACCTGCTTAATACCCTTGCTAACTTAAGCATCGGAGTCCTTTGCAGGTACCACCACCCTCCGGTGACAAAGGATCAGCAGCGCAGCCAGTCCAACAAGTCGGACACGACAGCTCCGGTCGCCACCCACCAGCCGGACACGTCATCTCCGACCAATACAGAAGATCTCGTCCGAGATCGACCTACAGTTTCAGGTAACCCACGGAACATTGACGCCATTGCCGGGAACCTGGAAGTCATCCCATCACCATGGCGGACGACCATGACAATGACCACGATTCGAATCTAGAAGATAGAACGCCGCACAAGAACGCTGACACTACACCAAAAGATACTTCTCAACCTAACAAAAACAACAATTCACCAAATATGGGAGCCGTGGAGGCACTTCAAGATCGCTTAAAGCAACTCAAAAAAGAGGTGGAGCATCAACGAGAAGCTGAGAGAGACCTACGAAGGAAAGTTAGGCGACGCCGCGAGTTAGAGGACAAGCTCCTAAAACTCGAAGCAGATCTCAAGACCGAGACTACTCGATCCGGTCACGAAGACGACTCCCGTAAGGACCAAGACCCATTCACCAAAGAGATCATGAGGACCAAAATCCCAAAGGACTTCAAACTTCCCGACATGACTTTATACGATGGCACAGCAGATCCCAGCCATCATCTCAGTAATTTCAGAAGTAGAATGTACCTCACCGACGCCTCAGATGCAGTTCGCTGCAAAGCCTTCCCAACTACTTTAACAAAGACAGCAATTAGATGGTTCGACAATCTACCTCCTAGGTCCTTCTCAAGCTTTGACGACTTAGCCAAGAAGTTTCTGGCCAGATTCTCCATCCAAAAAGATAAGGCTAAGCACGCCCCAAGTCTATTAGGAATCAAGCAAGGAGATCGGGAAAGTCTCCGTAGCTACATGAAAAGATTCAATAAAGCATGTCTGGATATACAAAGCCTACCAACAGAGGCCGCCATTATGGGTCTCATCAATGGCTTGCGAGAGGGACCTTTTTTAGCCAATCTATATCGAAAAAACACCCCACATCTCTGAACGAAGTGCAAGGACGAGCAGAGAAGTACATCAACATAGAGAAAAACTCTCGACTAGGAGAGACCTCAAAATCCGGATTCACCTACTCCTCTCGAGATAAGGATAAAGAGTCCAAAAAGAAAGAAGATCAACATGGGAAAAAAATAAAAAAATACCACAATTACACCCCCTCTTCGGGTGTCCCTTGTGGATGTCTACAGAGAAGTTTGCCATACTGAAAAAATACCCCCAGCTCGACCACTCAAAGGCAAAAAAGGAGGAGAAAATCAGACTGAATATTGTGAATACCATCGAATCCGTGGACATTCCACCAACGAATGCTTTGACTTAAAAAACGTCATAGAAAAACTAGTAAGAGAAGGGAAATTAGATCGGTACCTAGCCACCCGAGACAATGAGCAAAGAAAAAGAAGAAGGGACGAAGATGTCGGACGAACTGAACGATCACCTCGTACACCAGAGAGACACGTCCACGTGATATACGGAGGATTTGCGGGAGCTACTTACCAGAGGTTAATGAATAAGGTCTTTACAGGTCACATCGGAAAAATCATGGAAGTCTATGTGGACGACATGTTAATAAAGACACAAAGTGAAAAGACGTTACTGTCCGACCTCACCCAAGTGTTCGACACTATAAAAAGGCATGGCATGCGACTTAATCCTGCAAAATGCACCTTCGCAGTAGAAGTTGGCAAATTCTTAGGTTTTATGCTCAGACAAAGAGGAATCGAGGCAAATCCGGATAAATGCCAGGCCATACTCGATATGAAGAGCCCAACTTGTGTCAAAGAGGTACGGGAAAGAGGTTCGAATGGACAACGGAATGTGAACAGGCCTTCCAAGATTTCAAAAAATTTCTGGGATAACCTCCTATCCTAACTCGGCCACGGGAAGGAGAACCCCTTGTATTATACCTCGCAGTAGGAAGTAAGGCAGTGGCCTCAGCATTGGTCCGAGAGAACGACAGTGGGCAACAACCCGTATACTTCATTAGCAAGGCACTACAAGGATCCGAGTTGAACTACCAAAAAATAGAAAAATTCGCCTATGCTCTCATATTAACATCTCGTCGACTTCGTCCATATTTCCAAGCTCACAGTATTAGGGTTCGGACCAATCAGCCAATAAAAGGTATTTTACAGAAAACAGATTTAGCAGGAAGAATCTTACAATGGGCAGTCGAGTTGTCTGAATTTGACCTTCAATACGAAGCTCGGACAGCCATCAAATCCCAATATTTGGCTGACTTCATTGCAGAATTTACAGACACACCAGAAATCCTACAGAATGGAATCTCTATGTAGACAATTCCTCAAATAAAACTGGAAGCGGCGCGGGTGTGATAATTGAAAGCGATCAGGGAACCCAAATCGAACTTTCCCTCAAATTCGGGTTCTCCGCCTCAAACAACCAAGCTGAGTATGAGGCACTACTAGCTGGTTTGAAGCTGGCTAAAGAGGTTGGAGCTCAAAAGCTCATCATCTTCAGCAACTCACAGGTGGTCACTTCACAAATAGCAGAGATCTACCAAGCCAAGGATCCCACCATGAAAAAGTACTTGGACAAAACTAGGAAACAGCTCGGACAATTCGGGGAATATGAGGTCCGCCATATACCCCGGAAACAGAATGCCCGAGCTGATGCACTCTCAAAACTAGCCAGCACCAAACCAGGGGAAACAATAGAAGCCTTATCCAAGAAATGCTGCAGAACCCGTCAATCTCGGGTGAAGAAAAAGTCATAGCCATAACAAATCCGGATCAAGGATGGATGAATCCCATAATTAACTACCTCAAAACAGAAACACTCCCCATAGATAAGAAGGAAGCAAAGAGGTTAAAAAGGGAGGCACAATACTACACTATCATAAACAATACTCTATACAAAAGAGGAATTTCAATACCATTGTTAAAATGTGTACCGACTTCCAACACAAAGGAAGTCTTAGAAGAAGTACACAGTGGCATCTGTGGCAATCATCTCGGAGCGCAAGCACTTACCAAAAAAGTACTCCGGATCGGATTTTTTTGGCCAACTATACAAAAAGAAGCCACATAGTTCGTAAAGACATGTCCACCATGTCAGAAACATGCCAACTTTCACATCGTCCCGCCAGAGGAGCTCATCAGCATAACCTCACCCTAGCCGTTCGCAAAATGGGGACTCGACCTTCTCGGACCTTTCCCTCAGGGATTAGGACAAGTCAAATTCCTCATAGTAGGGGTAGACTACTTCACAAAATGGATCGAGGCAGAACCTCTAGCTAACGCCACTGCTCAAAGAAGTCGAAAATTCCTATATAGAAATATTGTCACAAGGTTCGGGGTTCCATACTTCATCACCACGAACAATGGCACCCAATTCACAGATACAGACTTTAGAAAGTTAGTGGCTGACTTGAATATAAAACACCAATTCACTTCAGTAAAATATCCCCAAGCCAATGGACAAGCCGAAGCTGCCAACAAAGTCATATTGGCCGGGCTAAAATGGAGATTACAGGACGCAAAGGGAGCCTGGGATGAAGAGCTCCCACAAGTCCTATGGGTATACCGGACAACGCCACATTCCACCACAAAGGAATCACCCTTCCGATTAGCTTATGGAATGGAGGATATGATCCCAGTGGAGATTGAAGAAGGGTCGCCCAGAGTGATCCACTATAATGAAGAAGCCAACTCCCAACTTCAAAGGGAAGAACTCGACCTACTTCCAGAAATCCAAGAAAGAGCTCGGATCAGGGAAGAGGCATTGAAACGTCGAATGGCTTCGAGATACAATCAAAAGGTAGTGCTGTGAAGTTTTGCCGAGAATGACCTCATCCTAATCCGAAATGATATCGGAACAACTCGACCTGGAGAAGGAAAGCTGGCAGCAAACTGGAAAGGACCCTACCGAGTCATAGAAGTACTTGGAAAGGGCTACTACAGACTGTCCAAACTCGAAGGGCGAGAGCTCCCTAGGTCATGGCACGCCTGCAACCTAAGAAGGTACTATAGTTAGGGGTGATAAAGGATCTTAGGATAAGGCGCACTCTTTTTCCTGAAAAGGTTTTTTAATGAGGTGCCAAGCCAAAGACCTACAAATTGCCCGACTTAGCGGGATAAAATTCCCACATGTATATATCTGCATTTTCTTTTGAATAATATTTGTTTAGATCTTCTACAAATTCTCAAGACGCATTAATCTGAAACGCTCATCGTCCGATTATAAAGCCACAGATCGGCAGAAAGTGAAAATCAAATTCACTGCACAATCACGATAAAGACCAACAAAGATGAAAACCAAATTCGTCAAAAGGTCAACCAAACGGAGATTAAACCCAATTTCTACAAAATTGGCAAAGATGAAAATAGAATAATGCAAGAAGTTATCAAAAGTGATCCATAGAAATGACCTAACGAGGTCTTAATAAAATGGACTGCTAAAAAATAACTTAAAGACTGGCCGACGTAAAGAAGTCGGATCAGTCACAAAATCAAAGCTATAAAAAGTAAATCCCTGGAAAGAGGTCTGGCCAGCCCTATAAAAGAGGATTACTAAAATAACTTAGAAGGGCCCGACATGATGAGGTCGGCCCAAAACATAAAGGTATAAAAGTAATCCCTGAAAGAGACCTGAACAAGGTCCAAGAAAGAGGATTACTAAAATAACTTAGAAGAGCCCGACATGATGAGGTCGGCCCAAAACATAAAGTTATAAAAGTAATCCCTGAAAGAGACCTGAACAAGGTCCAAGAAAGAGAATTATTAAAATAACTTAGAAGGGTCCGACATGATGAGGTCGGCCCAAAACATAAAGTTATAAAAGTAATCCCTGAAAGAGACCTGAACAAGGTCCAAGAAAGAGGATTACTAAAATAACTTAGAAGGGTCCGACATGATGAGGTCGGCCCAAAACATAAAGTTATAAAAGTAATTCCTAAAAGAGACCTGAACAAGGTCCAAGAAAGAGGATTACTAAAATAACTTAGAAGGGCCCGGCATGATGAGGTCGGCCCAAAACATAAAGTTATAAAAGTAATCCCTGAAAGAGACCTGAACAAGGTCCAAGAAAGAGGATTACTAAAATAACTTAGAAGGGCCTGACATGATGAGGTCGGCCCAAAACATAAAGTTATAAAGTAATCCCTGAAAGAGACCTGAACAAGGTTCAAGAAAGAAGATTACTAAAATAACTTAGAAGGGCCCGACATGATGAGGTCGGCCCAAAACCTAAAGTTATAAAAGTAATCCCTGAAAGAGACCTGAACAAGGTCTAAGAAAGAGGATTACTAAAATAACTTATAAGGGCCCAACATGATGAGGTCGGCCCAAAATATAAAGTTATAAAAGTAATCCCTAAAAGAGACCTAACAAAGGTCCAAGAAAGAGGATTACTAAAATAACTTAAAAGGTCCCGACATGATGAAGTCGGCCCTGAACAACAAGTTATAAAAGTAATCCCTAAAAGAGACCTAACAAAGGTCCAAGAAAGAGGATTACTAGAAATAACTTAGAAGAAATCGACATGACGAAGTCGGCCTCCTAAAAACCTTCACGTTATAAAAGAAATTCCTAACAGAGACCTGAACAAGGTCCAAACAAAATGGATTACTAGAAATAACCTCAGGCCAAAGTGAGGAAGCCGACATACAAGGTGGATCCAAACATCCACAACCTCAAAGGAATCAAAGCACAAGTATGAAATACAAAGGCAATCCAAAGAGGTTGGACAACAAAATTCCAATACTCCCAAAAAACCTAAAAAGGTACCAAGACAGGTGCAGACATATATGTTACGAAAAACACAAGTTATAATAATAACAAACTCAAGAGGCTACCAAAATCAACCCCAAGAGCTTGTAAACTACTTTGTTTTTCAAAATAAAGTTGCTAAACAAGCAACTAAGAAAGTAGCAAAAAGTCAGAACCACCATTTACAAAACATAAAGTTCAAAAGCCTACAAGCCGAGCTATCCACACAAACATCCAAAAAAATCATTGAGGATCCGAAGGCTTCTCAACAGCATCAACACGGGGTGAAGGAGGACGAGTCTGAAGAGGCACCGCATCCACGGTCCCATCATCCCGGTTCAAGATTTGACAATCAGGTTCTGACTCGGGATGACCAGCCTCAGATGAAGGAGCTGAAGAAGTTGGCACAACAGAAGCTTTGGTGGCAGGCACTGAAGGAGGGTTGACATCATCATCATCAGGGTCATCAGGGACAATTTTACCGTCCTTTACGATGTTATCCAAGCTGAAGAGAGTAAGGTCGAGCTCGGGTGCAAGAACCCGGACCTGCTTCTTCAGGTTCTCATAAGCAGCAGTTACACTACCTACAAGGTGACTCTGGAGCTCAGCATAATCAGCTCAGACAGACTCTAAATCATCCCTGAGATGCATCATCTCCCTATAGGTCGTGACATAACTCTCATTGTGCTTCAACGCCGTGTCTTCAGCCAACTTTGCAGAAGTCGCCAAGGCAATAGAACTAGCCTTTTCACCCTCCAACTCTTTCTCCAACTTGGTCACCCTCACCTCAAGTTCTTCCTTCAAGCCCTTCATCCGGTCGAACTCCAACTTAGCCTCCTCCATAAAAGCCTTTGTAGCATGAATGGGAAGATCCTGAGCAGTCTGATATAAAGCCGCCCCATGTGTGCCATTTTGACGCTGCTCTGAGTAATAAAGTCCAAATGGCGAAGGAGAGAAACATCGTCAGTAGGGATGGTGCCATAAGGACCAATTTGCTGGTCCACAAACTCAACAGCATCAAAATCAGGGGCATCAAGGTTAAAGGGCTCAGCAGTTTTCTGCTTTTTCGGTGGAGGAGCGCCAGAGGTAACGACAGAAGCCTGTGGAGGATCAACCAAATAAACCCAAGGAGTAGGAATCATCCTCCTCGGTCCAGGAGAGCTCGGTACAGATGGCTTCGACTGAACCTGAGAAGACCCCTCCCCGGCCATCTTGGCCGAGATGTTCTGAACTGCAGTAGCTTTCCTCTCCTTTTTAAAGGCCTTCATAGATTCTTTATTTTTAATCATCTCTGCAAACAAACATCACAGCGAAAAACCAAGTTATGAATCAAGAAGAGAAAAAGAAATAAACTCGACAAAATAAGCAAAAGCACAAAAGAGAAATCGACCACTACCCAGCTCAGCTCGGAGAAGAAAGGGATTTCCTAAGAATTTCTTTGTATCAAGATGGGGAGGCTGCCCCCAGTTTTCTTCTAACACAGTCACAAAGGCTCGCTTAGCCTCATCTAACATCTTCCACGTATATTTAGACACCATTACATTCTTTTGCCATTCTAAAGGAAAGGCAGGCTCGTCATTCTCATCCAGAAAAAAGGGCCGAGCTCCCTCAACAGCTCGGACCCTGAAAAAGTAATTCTTAAAGTCATGAAAAGATTCATCAAACATGGAAAAAACCTTCTTCCCCTGGGAAGCTCGGAAAGAAACCCAGGCGGCCTTCTTCTTAACCACCCCAGGCTTTGTCAAAACAAAGAGATAAAAGAAGAGGGATTGCGAAGCAGGGATACCTAGTTCATGACACAGCAACTGAAAATTTTTTATAAAACTCCAGGAGTTGGGATGAAGCTGGGATGGAGCTACATTACAAGACCACAATAGGTTGGTTTCAAAGGGGGATAAACGGAAGAGTAATATTCATCTGACTAAAAAAGAAATCGTATGCATAGAAAAATGGGCGTTCTCCAACAATTCGGGTAGAAAAACAAACCCTTTCTTTAGAGTTGGAAGATACAAGCTCATAATTCTTTTCATCACTACCATTACTACAAATCCTATGAAATTGCCTAAGCTGCTGACAAAACTCAGAGTCAACCTACGAAACACACAGAAGAACCATAGAATTCACCCAATCAGCCATGCCCTCAGGGACTTGGGAATATGTCTCAACAATATTTTTGCGAGAAGACATGAGGTCAACTAGTCCTACAGCAAAAAAGAAGAAAATAGATTACCAACCAAAACATCTCGGGCAAAGTCAAAATCAACTCATAGCAGAGCATGACTCAAGCATACAAACAAGTAAAAGGAAAACCCCAAGGCAAGGTCCAGGGGGATCCTTTGGAGGCAGTGACAGAGTAAGGACTTAGAAAAAATCTACAAAGACTAACATCCCAACAAAACTCTCAGAAAAAAAAGCCCTTTTCCAAAAGGCAACATCCCGAGAAGAAAGAGATAAAGTCAAAACAAAGTCATCAAAAGAGCAACAAAAATAGTAGTTCAATCAGAAAGCAAACAACAAAACACGCCAAGCGGAGGACATCAAAGATGTAACCTTTTTTCAAAAGAATCAAATGAAGCCATTACCCCAGAAAGCTACAAAATCAAATAAAAAGGCAGCAAAACATGCGAAGCCCTAAAAAATCTCAATCATCAGGAGAAATGCCAGAAACATGCATCACAGCAACAATTGGGCATAACGACGCGAAAAGGTTCAAACTTTCCAGCATGCATTCAAACGAAAAATCAAAACTTTACCAAAGAACGAAGGCAAAGCGACAAAAGAAGTAAAGAAGCAGAAAGTAGAACCAACCTGGAAAAAGGGGAAAGCTTCAAAGAAGTCGAAGACGGAAGATAGAATCTGGAATCGCCTTTCAAAGCAAGGAAAGCACTAACAATCACCAAGCAACGTCGCAGGGAGAAACTCAAAAATGCAAATTTCAAGCGAAAACAGAAAGTGAGAAAGAAAAGGGAAGTTACAGTAAAGAAACAGAGAAGAGAAACCGTTTTCCTGAGTGAAAAATTCAAAATAAAGAGGCTAGAGAAACAGAGCATTAAAATTCAATTAATGAGGGTATTAAACCCTCACACATTCCCAAGACCAGAGTGTTAATACAAAGCGCGCGCTTTTAGAAGAAACGAAAAGAAAACGTTTCGTATTCAAAAGAAGACACTACAAAGAGGAAGTCGACAAAATGCTCGAATTCGGCTTCATCAGAGAATGATCGAAGTCTCAAAACTAAGACTCGACCTCAAAAGAAAGAAAGCTCGAGCAGGGGCACTGTTCATACCCTGGGTCGAGTTGTCCGACCCGGGATGTTTAGCGACAAAGCAACCGACCTCTTCAGGTCGCACTATCCGACCTCTTCTCAAAGAGCTCGGCCAAATCACCAAGAAAGCCCAAAAAAGGGTCCAAAGGGAGGAACACGACCCAAATCCAAAGGCAGCCCAAGCCTATAGAGATAAGGGCGGTTCCCTTGAAGATAAGATGACCTCACTCAAAGATAAGATAAGATAAGATAACTAACTTATCTTATCTAAAGAAGGTCACTCTACACCATTATAAATACACTGGAGCACCTAGGTATAACTCATACTCTGATTCTACTAAAAACCTGCTTAATACCCTTGCTAACTTAAGCATCGGAGTCCCTTGCAGGTACCACTACCCTCCGGTGACAAAGGATCAGCAGCGCAGCCTGTCCAACAAGTCGGACACGACAGCTCCGGCCGCCACCCACCAGCCGGACACGTCATCTCCGATCAGTACAGAAGATCTCGTCCGAAATCGACCTACAGTTTCAGATAACCCACAAAACAGGTATGAACAATAATATTTATAATTATATATTTATTACATTTAATACTGCTTAACTATTCTAGCAATAATTACAAAAAAAGCATAACTTTAGATTATTTTGAATTAATTTTCTATTGTCTCCAAATAATATATCTAAGTTTTTTTAATGGCTTAAATAAGTTGAACAAAAAACACATGAAAAACAAAAAAATTGCTTAAATAAATCTAAGTTTAATTAATAATATAATTTTATTCTCAATATTAAA
>NC_029794.2:8419566-8437313 GCF_000816755.2 Arachis ipaensis | reverse complement strand
TTTAATATTAGATACTTTAATTTTTTAAATTTAAAAATATACAAAATAGTTTTTAATATTAAATTTTAGAGTAAAATATTAAATTAGTCTCCTATATTTGGATTTAATTCTATTTTAGTTCATAAATTTAAAGTGTCCTATTTAAATTTAAAAAAATTTCATTTAGCTTTAATGTAATCCTGCCGTAAAATCAATGTTAAATAATTAAAGGAACTCAATTTTCAAATATAGAAAACTTATATAACCAAAGTCTTCGTTGCCGAGAGGAATTCTCTGTGATAGAAGTGACGATGGTGTTGTCTTTGTTGCCACCGGCAAATTTTCTCGCGAAAAGCAAATTTTTAAAAATGTTTTTCATATACTTGAACCAAGGCCAGTGACTCGCGGTGATACATTCGCTGCTGATCCTATGTCTCTCGAGTTTTTACCTCTTCTTCAGGGAAGGACATTAAAGTTTGGTGGAATGGTGACGTTAATTATTTAACATTGATTTCTTGACAGGACTACATTGAAGTTAAACGAAAATTTTTTAGATTCAAATAGGACACTTTAAATCTTAGGGATCAAAACAGGATTAGATCCAAATATAAGGGACCAATTTAATACTTTACCCTAATTTATATTAGATAACACATTTTTCCTTTAATTTGATATGCTTAATTAAAATTACTTTTGAAAATTTTAAAAAAGATTTTCGGAGACTATTTTAAAGCCTTCTAAATTGTTTAGAGATTGTTTTGTATTTTACTTTTTAGATTTAATTGAAAAAAGATTGTATTCTCTAACAAAGATAAATATTGATACTGTTTTGTGTATTTTAAAATTTAAAAGTGATAAAGTATTCGATTTTAAAAATAGTTTAATTATTTTATTTTATAATTTTATTTAATTATTGTTTTTTTTTAATTTTTAATTAGGTTTAATTATTTTGTTAGTCTTTATATCCTTGTTTTTTTTAATTGTGTATATATACTATATTTTTAATTTTTTAATTAGGTCATTTTTATGTCAAAAACGTTAAAATTAATAGAATATTTCTTTTAAAATATATATAGTCAAAGATCTATTTAGATTTTTAATTAGGAGAATGCTAAATTGCATCAAAATTTATTATTTTTTGACATCAATTAATCATCAATATTTAAAAGTATGGGATAAAGTATGTTGTTAGATTATTAGATTAAAAAAATTAGACTAAAAATATTGAGTTGATAACTAATTGATGACAAAAAATAATAAATCTTGATAGTCTATAGCATTTTTCTTTTAATTATAAATACCTTTAATTTAAAAATAAATATTTAATTAATTCTAATTAATGATAAATTTAATAAAATTATAGAAAATAACGAAATAATTAAACTTTTACAAATTTCAGAGACTTATTTGGTAATTATTCTAAATATTTTCTTCTTTTTTCCCTTTAGATTAAGCAAGTTTATGCATATGTCCATTTTTGAAGCAATACAGAAGCAAGAAAAAGAAGAGACAGAAGGAACAAGGAATGTTTACAAATTAATAATATAAGAATGATGCAACAGTTATTTGTTATTTCCCACCTCAACAAGCTATTCTTGGGCAGTTGGCAGCTCCGCAAAGATAATTCACCTTTGTAAATTATGCTTCTTCTTTTTTTAATTTAATTTCAAATTTCAATTTAAACAAAATTAGCAAGAGACAACACACACAAGGAATATGATTATATATGATATAATAATAAATAATTACTCAAATAAAAACAAAAGGGGAAAAATAAAAATTGCTACAACAACCGCAATCACAACAACAAAGAGAAGGAAGAGAGTGAAAAATCAGAGAGACGGAAAGATCGTCTTCTGAATCGGAACAACAACAACAACGAGGTCAGTGAATTTTCTTCTTCTTCTTCTTCTCCTCCTTCTCACGATTTTCCAGCTCCCTCCCTTTCAATCTCATAATCTATACTAATTCACTTTCCATTATTCTTTTTTATTTTCATTTTTTAATGTTTGTTTATTTATTTTCTGTAATTTTGTCAATGAGCTTCTAATTTCAATGTTTCTGTTGGTGTTGCTTCTTTTTGTCTTTTTGGCTTGGATTCTGAGAAATTTGGGAAGAAACAGAGTCAGAATTCTTCTCTCTGTTTCTGTTATTACCTGATTTAGTAATAATGAGCTTGATTTTTTATTATTCTATTTTTCTCCTTGTACTATTCATTTCACATAATGAATATAATCCATACAAAAAAGCAAACAAAAATTTTTATTAAAAAAAAGAGAAAATATTAAAAAAAGCTAAAACAAAAGAAAGAACCTTGAAACTCAGCGAATCAGTGGCGTGAAGCACAGTCGATCGTGTTCAGCATTTGAAGAAAAGTGATGAATTTGTTTAATTGCGTTCGTTATTGTTATGATCAATAGCACTTTGTCGTCACTGATTGGTATGTGTCTGTATCGGCGTTTTTATTTTGAAATTTTGCTGTTGTATATTCGTTTTATACTTTGAACATTATTACTTGCTAGAAGTTGGGGTATTTAACGTATTTTTGTGTAAAAGAATATTATGCTTTATGATTGCCTCTAATTTTTGTTTTTTCCTGGTCTTACAAGTCAAGATCTAAATTAATTCAATTCAAGAGTTTCAAAGTAATGTTTTGTAATTTTTGTTACCTGTAAAATCTGGTTTCTCTTCGGTAAGCTTATTAGATACATTTATTATTGCTAAGATCATTATCAGTATATGGCTTCTACATGTTGACAATGTGTTTCTTTTATTATTCTTCTCATTATTTTTTTGCCTAAATAGCTGAGAATATGCAAAAAAGTTTATAGATGTTTCCTTGCTTCTCAACAGCTGTTCAGGTTTGAATTTTTCAGCAATATAGTAGCAATTATGAGATTCAAGAAAGGAACTAAGGTGGAAGTGTTGAGCAAAGCTGAGGTGCCTTCTGGCTCCTGGCTCTGTGCTGAGATCATATGTGGGAATGGCCACAGTTACACTGTTAGGTACGATGGATATCACGGTGCTGCTAGTGGCGCGATTGTGGAGCGAGTATCTAGGAAGGCGATAAGGCCATGTCCGCCTGAGCTTGAACTAGCAGAGAATTGGAATCCAGGTGATGTTGTTGAGGTCTTCCGGAACTATTCCTGGAAGATGGCTACAGTTTTGAAGGATTGGGGGAACAAGTATGTTTCGGTCAGGCTTCTTGGATCTTCTATGGAATTTCTAGTGAACAAATTTGAAATCCGGGTGAGACAATCTTGGCAAGATGACAAGTGGATTTTGGTTGGAAAGGTACATGTATTTTCACTTATGGATCTCTTGTTTTGGTTGTCCTTCTTTAGCAATTGCCAAGCATCATATGCTGTATATATGTGGTTGGTTTTCGACTTTGGTGGGCTTTTGAAGTTGCATTTATTCAGTATATTCTGTTTGATAGAAAGTAACTAATCCAATTTTAGAGAACTGGCTATTTCGTTAGATTGTTTAACTTGTTATTTCAAGGTTGCCAGTTTCTTGGTTCCCCTATTTTCCTTTCGTGTTAGTTAGCTGTTGAGTTTTACTTTCTAACATTGTTTCTGAATTCTCTATCTTGTTTTATGGTTAAATAATTATCTTTCCTTCTTTCTCTACAGGGTTCTGCCAGCTGCAGGAAAGGAAAACGTGATAATACACTCATTCCAAGACAGAGTTTAATTTCTAGTTCCCAAATTCAGAAGACAAATACAAAGACAAAATTGTCAGCTTCAAATGATTATCACTCTGAAAAGAAAGATATGGGCTTTTTCGACTCCCGCCTTGTTTCTTTCAAAACATTGAAACGAAGGAGCCATTCACAAGTTGAGGCATACGCTGAGCCTCCCCCGAAGTTTAGAGCAATTGAGAATGAAGACAGATGTCACAGAGTAAGGGTTAGAAATCCATCCACACCTCTCAAAAAGGTACATGGTGTTGGCATTCCAAGAGATGTGATCATTGAAGAATGTTTACCTGCTTTTGTAAACAAAAAAATTGGGATGTATGATATGGACATTGAGCGGAGGAAACTAACTGGAGCTGTTGGTTGTTCATTTGGAGAAAACATTGAATCAAATGATGCTGATAGCATTACATGCTCTGTTGGTAGTTGTAGTATCACAAGCAGGAATTCCTATAAATTGCAGTTTCCTGTACCTGCAGGCCCTTTTGAAGATGTGGATAGTCCATTTAGTGATGCTGAATCTGTTTGCCAGAGGGAATATGACGAAGGAAATCGTTCACCTCCTACACAAGAAGAATTGGCAGCAGAAATCCATAGGTTAGAATTGGATGCGTATCGTTGTACAATAGAGGCGTTACATGCATCGGGACCCTTAAGTTGGGAACAAGAAGCATTGATGACAAATCTCCGTCTTTCGCTCCACATATCAAATGATGAACATTTAGTGGAGCTAAAAAATTTGATTTCTTCCGAAAACAGTCTTCCTTTCAGATGACACAAACTTTCTAATCCAACTTTATACTTCTTTTTCAGTGAGTTTCATGACAGTTTGTTCTTAGCCTCATTCAACTGTAACAAGCAAGATGAAGTATGTCCTACATTTATGTTTTATTACTTAGGGGTGTAGTTTAATGTGAATGTATATGCTAAACTTCATGAATAAGTAATTCTTGTCAATTTTTTCACTTACAATCTTAATTTTTGTTCTGCAACCATTACACCATTCTGAATTTTAAATTAAGTATTATCTTTAAAGATTTTTATTTAGCAATCTCAATGAATGGTATGCTTTATGGGACATATTATTGTATGTTTTCTTTTTCATACAAAGTGAGTTTGATAGATTGTTTTGCATGAATTTTGGACCTCCTCAATTAGGCTTTCTAAAGTCTTACAAAAGAAAATGAGACATGTGCAATACTTATTTGTCTCTTTTAACTCCATATGTTGGAAGTAGAAACAATATCATTTGAGATATTAGTAATGCTTCCCCTGCATTTTCCAGGGCTGAGTAGGAGGCATATACATGATGCTTCCAGATTCTCCAGATGATATTGTTGCTTGCCACCTTTCTCTTGCTCTGCAGCTCTGGACAGGGCTGGCTTTTCTAATGTGGATGAGACAACACTTCCATAGACTTGTGGAGTTTTGCACTCTTCCAATTCAGGTCACCTGTGAGCCTCATATATCTGTATTTGCAGAAAGGTTCATGCTGAGAGTCCTGCGGCTATCATGGATTCACGTGATATGCGAATATTTCATTGGTTTCCTTAAACTTTAATTTCTGCATATCCAATTATGATATCTGTTACATGTTGATGCATGTCTCGCTATCATGTGTTGCAAATTAAATGATCACTGCTGTGTCCTACGCACATACACACACAACTTGTTACATGCTGAGTCCTAGTTAATGGTTGAAAGGTTATGTCTTATCAGTGAACAACCTTGGGGTGGTAGTTTAGTTCTGGAGTAGGAAAACCCTGCAAGAGAAATAATTAGTGGATATTACCAGTAGTCACATATATCAACTGAAAGTAACATAGTCAAGTTGTCTGCAGAATTAAAGTAGCAGTTTTTCTGGAGAAACCTTAAAACTAGAAGGTACTTGTAGCAACTGCAGTAGAAATTGAAAGCTGAAAAGGTTTTAGCTACTCCTAAGTCATAAACTTGGCAAGTTTTCAGTTTCTTTCAAATTATTATTTGCAATTTCCTCATCTTATTATTGTGATATCAATTGATCAAATTGATTGCCACCTGATTTCATCTGGTACCTGCCATGGTTACTTTAATGAAAGCTATTTCCAAACTTGTACTACTCCTAGAGTAACATGAACATGTTTTTCTTTTTGTGGCTATAAGCTTACACATGGTGGCTTGTCATTGGTTTCTGTTCAGTGCATCCCTGTTCAGCTATGATCCAATAGCATATGGTCCAAGTGGCTCTTGGATGAATATTGCCACGTTAAAGCAATGAATCAAGGTATGATTCTGCATGAATATTCACCTTGGGGGTTATGTGTGCAAGTTGGAGTTTTGAAGGGAAATAGGAATGCTTTGAACAATAAAAAGGGCACTTCACTTAACAATAAAAGCCCTTCTCCCCCTCCTTTCCCCTGGAAAATTCTGACTTGCAAACATCCCCTTAGTGACCTAGGTGGTATATATGTTTTAAGTATATGCTCGATTCTGAATACTTACTTATACATATATAACTCAGATCTTATACTCTATTTTATGAACAATTAACTTCAAGTGTACTAGCTTCTGTAGTTTACAAAGTTTTCTATTTTGCATCTTTAACTTTTCTCATATCAAGTTTATAAAGCTAATGTATTTTTCATAATGCAAATAGAAACTGATAAACATAGGAAACTGTTTATTATATTCATTATTTAACATTAAAAAAAAGACATAGTTTCGGAATAATTAAAGTATACTAGTTACATTATTTTCCTAAGTGCCACTTTGAAAAAAACTTAGGCTTTTTTTATTTAAATTAATAAAATATAATATTTATTGAAACGTGTAATGTGTAGATAAATTTAGATTTTAACTATCCTATTACACATCCCGGTACACAGACCAAAAAAAAAAACCATTTATACACAAACCAGAGACTTTGTATCCCGGATATGACCGTTTAAAACAAACACAGTTACACCCGAAATAGACTGTGTACCCTGAATATGACAGTTTAAAAAAAAAGAAACATGGTTGCACCCAGAATATGTACAACTACGTAGTTGTATATAAACCGACTGGGATATGGTCATATAAAAATTTAAGTTATGTTAGATAACAATAACTTTTTTGAATAACATAAACAATTACTAATCAAATAAAAACACATTACACTTTTAAATTATCCACTTAAATCTTAATATTAGAACTAGCAGAAGCCCCCGCGCATACGCGCGAGTAATAGTAGTGTTTAGATGGTGTAACTGCTTTGCTTAAAATATTGGATTGAATACTAATATTGTATGTAACATATATAATGGTCTTTTGACCGATTTTAACACCGAATAATAAGACATAATATAAATAAGGTGTGAAATTAAAGAGAACACACAAAGAAAAGAGCCATTGAATATTTTAGTTGTATTGTACTATCTACTATCTACTTCCTTCTAATTAAAAATGCAAGGTTCCAAAAATAGTGTAAACAATAAAGGAAACACAATAAACAAAAGAAATATAAAAGATAGGAAGATGATAAAAATTGACACAGTCATTTAGAAAGATTAAAAGAATGTTCGACCTATTATATAGGAAAAAACATGTTCCATCCTCTATATTTGATAGTTTAAATAATTTTTCTTTTCGAGTTCATATTAGCAAATTAAACAAAAAAAAGTTATCTTCGTTTAATTAAAACTTATATGTATCATAATTATTTTTCTAAGAAACAATCAGGAATTTAACCATTTTGATATATATAATTTTTTTTCAAGTAGATAAGTTTCTAAATTCCCAAGAATTGAGTTATAAAGTAAAGTTTAATTATCCTCAAATAAAAGTAAGAGTATAAAAAAGTGCTAAATCTCTTTATATAAGCTATTAAATAAGTTATTTATGTTTGTGCTTGCTGTTTATCATGAACATTTTGAATTTGTATGTGAGTGTTGTCCTCTAAGACATACTTCTCATCCTTGATCAAAATAATTCACAAAAACCGTTTAAATACCAAAGAAAAAAATAATAATAATAATTCACAAAAACTCTTTATTAAGATTTACAAAAGTGAGATAATTATTTTTATAACTAAATTTTACTTCCAACCTACTTGCCTTTATAATCCCATATTGACCTACAGAAATTTAAACTTTTTAAGATTAAATTTTAAATTAAAAAATTTTTAAATTATATGATTTAACATACTTATTTAAGTTATTCAAAATGCAGAAAATATTAAATAAATTTTTTGGTTCTTATAAAATTCAAAATTAGTTCTTGTAATTTATTATAATTATTCAAATTTTGATACTAAAACAATTAAAGAAGATTGATTTTGATCCCATAATTAATTTATTTATATTAATTGTTAAGGCGGTCTCAAAACAAATATAGATGTTATATGTCAAATTTAAACGGTTTAATTACTTTGTTGGTTCCTATAGTTTTGCAAAATTTTCAATTAGGTCTCTATATATTTTTTCCTTTTAATTGAGTCCATGCACCAAATTTTTTTTCAATTAGGTCGTCTTAGTAGTAATTGGCTTCATTATATAGGGACCTAACTAAAAAAAAAAAAAAATTGGTGCAGGAACTCAAATAAAAGGAAAAAAAGGTGTAGGGACTCAATTAAAAAAAAATTTGGTGGAGGGACCCAATTAAAAGTAAAAAAAGTATAGGGACCTAATTGAAAATTTCGCAAAACTATAGAGACTAATAGAGTAATTAAACCAATTTAAACATATATCATTCAGCATTTAAAAAATAAGGACAAAGATCAATTAAGTATTTAAAAAATAAAGGTTTAATTACTTTGTTGGCTCTATAGTTTTGCGAAATTTTTAATTAGGTCCATATACTTTTTTTTCTTTTAATTGGGTCCCTGCACCAATTTTTTTTTCAATTAGGTCCCTCTTAAGTAATTAGTTTAATTATATAGGGACCCAATTAAAAAAAAATTGGTGGAGGGACCCAAATAAAAGAAAAAAAAGTATAGGAACCCAATTAAAAATAAAATTTGATGCAAGAACTCAATTAAAAGGAAAAAATGTATAGGAACCTAATTAAAAATTTTGCGAAACTATAAGGACCAATAGAGTAATTAAACAAAAAATAAATACATATTTGATTCACAATTTTCACAAAAAATAATCAATATAATCATCGTACTTTAAATTAAACCTCAAATCCGATGAATCTTCTATTTTTATTTTCTCTTTTGAAAAATTCAATGTTGTTAAGATAATACCAATCAAATCGTAAAATCATAACATTAAAAAAAATTGAACTTAAATTCATTTCAAATTATCAATATAATCAACTCCACCAATATTATTTTAACTTTCTAATAAAAGTATTATTTATTTTGGACAACTTTTTTCAATCTCAATTGCACAATTTTAGATAGAATGAGCTGAATATATATATTAACATTTTCTGCTAACATAAAAAAAAAACTACCAAAACCCATGAGGAAGCTTACCAACAATCTCCATTGAAGAAGCTCACAAAATTGTGAAAAGAGAAGAATCTTTTTTAAGATTTAAAACAAATTAACTACCATTTGTAAATTCTTATTAGTCTAAAATAAAATGTTTCTCTTAGTAAATAGAAGCAGTTTAGTTGTCATTCATAGTGAAATTCAAAATATCCAAGAAATTGCGATTCACCATATTAGAAGAAATAAGAATATGTATAACTATAATCAAGACCTTTAATTACTCTTTTAGCAAAGTTTATATAAAAAGAATATCCAAACTCTTGTACCATGGATGAGTAAAATCAAATGCTACCAATCTTTATTGGGATAATCTTTTCCAATAGATTCAGACGATTACAACAAATGTTGAACCAATGCAAATCAAAATAAAACTGCTAACAAACTATTACAAAAATATGAAATGGCATGAAAACTAAAATGCTTTTTCTACAAAAATGTAGTGAGAGTACGGGCAACTGCATTATCAGGAACCAACACCTGAAGGAACAACCACGTCCCACCTCGCACTCTTGCAATGGTAACCTCCAGTATGAGCAACCATTTCAGCATCCATTTCAGTATCACAGAAATTATTGGAGAAACTTTTAGATTGTCAAAATAATAACCACCTTATTTAATTAGCAACATTGTATAAAAAAGATAATGTATTTACTTCTTGGACATCAACACCTTAATAACCACCTTTAAAAAAAGACTTATAGTGCTACTGGAGTAACTCCAGTCATAATGGTTAGAGTTTAAGCTTGCTAAGATCAAATTTCAAACTCAAGAAGCTTCAAATTCTAGGGTTTAACCTGCTTATTGAAGTTAACCACAAAACAAAAAATATTTAATAAATTTTCTAGATTTCATAAAATTTGTATATAGTTCATGTAATTGATCATATTTATTCAAATTTTGATACAAAAACAACTCAAGAAGAATGATTTTGATCTCACAATTAATTTGTTTCTATTAAATGTTAAGGTGGTGACAGAAAAAATAATCTTTGTGGACAATTTTGTAGACTTGAAGTTTGTAATACATTTATTAAAATAAAATTAAGTTTTAGGACTTGTAAATTTAACAACTACCCTTAATACACTTTTTAGCTAAACTCTTAAAATATTTTTAAGCCAAAAGAAAAATAAATTCTACAGAAATTGAAAATTAAAAAAAAATCATGCTTTAAGACAATGGCCAAAATTTTGTTTAACGAAAAAAGGAATTACATAATTCTACTTAAAACAATTATCTTGTCATAGTTTGAAGTGTGACAATTAAATCAGCAGAATCACCTTGCTTCTTAATCTGTAAAACATGTGATGCTAGATACACTCCTGAGAGTATACCACCAGCAGTCATTATTCTCAAAGCAATGACTCCATGCAACACATACTCCATTCTCTGTAGAAAACATATGAACCTGAAAATTCACAGATACATGGTGGCATTTTTTGCGGCAAGTTTGTTTAACATAAACACAACATAAATAGAAGAGGAATTTATCTTAATATAAGAGAAAACTTCATGAGAAAAAAATAACAGCCTGTGGAATAAGCATTTGTTTTCTCTATTTTCAGCCTAAAAATCCAAGTAGTTTCGTGAAGTTCCATAACATAGGCCTAAGAATTGTCTAAACCAATTGTAACTGCAGCTTCAAAAAAACATGACAGAGAGTGAAGCTTAGAAATGATTTTACAATAGAACAAAAAGCCCTAACTAAAGCAAGGTACTTTACTAAGAAATAAACTTCAACCTATAAATAAACCATAGTATCACACTCAACTACATTTGCAGTACTCATACTCTACCAATAACACTCCATCTATTCATAAAAACAATCATGAAAAAAGAAAAATAAACTCAAGAGAACAAAAAGACAAAAAGATGAGTTAAATTATATTTATAGGTCTATGATTATTAATTTGGCATAGATTGAAATAGACCAACCAACCAACCATAAAGTGATGACATATTGTCTCCATAAAAAATTATATTAGAAGGCTAATTTTGATTTTACTAACAAAGGACAAAAGAAATCAAAGTACCAATAAACACACTCACAAAAAATTAATATAATCTATACTATATGCATTTAGATTTGGAATTCAATCTTGAATCGAGACAATGCATAAAGCACAAATCAAGAAGGAGGGAGATTATTTTATTTAAGAAAAAAAGTGAAAAATAACATCTTGCCAAAACATATATAGCATAGAAAGAACCAAACATAACACATTACCAAACAAATTTTAGGAAGAAAATCTTATAATTAAATTATGCACACTATGGACTAAGTTTCCACATAGTGGTGGCTGCTTATAGAAGTATCGAAGCTGCAAAAAAGGAAATGAAAGAGCTTAATTGTTTTTCTTTTTTTTTTTCACTCAGTCCAGTAAAAACATCACTGATGAACACAAATTTTCATCCCATTTTGCATATACACAAACATGATAACACTGAAACACTAAATCACATCAATTATGATCACATAACAAATAATTAAAACCAAAAGAAGAAAGAAATTAAAGCAAATAATAAATTTAAGCAATTAGAATTAATTCATGGAATTAAACAATGTCGTTATGTCGACTATCTACTAAGCAAAAAATAAAACAATTCTTCTATGACGGTCAAGATAAGGATTTGGAAGCCCATTATAGACAAGGTGGAGCAGAAGTTGAGCATTTGGAAGGCCAAGATTCTAAATAAAGCTGGTAAACTGGTGCTGATTAAATCTGTTTTGAATAGTCTGCCAGTCTATTATTTGAGTTTGTATAAAATGCCAAAGGCTGTTGCAGAAAAACTGATTTCCTTACAGAGAAGATTCCTATGGAGTAAAGAGGATGGTAGGCTTGGTATGGCAATGGTTAGATGGGAGGTGGTTCAGACCCCCAAAAAGCTAGGAGGGTTAGGTGTTGGTGATGCCATGGTGCGTAACACAGCCCTGCTCTTTAAATGGTGGTGGCGGTTTTCGAAGGAGGATTGCCCCTTATGGAAGAAGGTAGTATGCTCTTGTAACAACCTCAACCCCAATGTGATGTTGTCATCCCAGGTGCTACCTATCCGGGGGGCCATGGAAAGATATATGCCAGCTACAGTTCAAGGATCAACGACTAAAACAGAAAATGATCAATGGACTGTCTATGGAGATTGGCGACGGGAGAGGAACTCGATTCTGGGAGGATGTATGGTTGCGTGATGGGACCCTGAAAGATCTCTTTCCAAGACTCTTCTCAGTTTCAAACCAAAGAGGATCTGTCATGGGACTGTGGGTTTTGGGACGGGTTAGAGTGGAGATGGAACTTCCAATGGAGGCGAGAGCTATTCCAATGGGAGTTGGACTTAGTCAACCAGTTGCATGAAACTTTAAGACTGGTTAATTTAGTATATGGGAGAGAGGACAGAGTTGTGTGAAAATTTGATAAACAAGATGTATTTTCTACTAATTCCTTTGTGCAGGTTATGCAGGTGGAAATGCTTCCAGAGGATATAGCGAGATACAGTTTTACTAGAATAGTTTGGAAGGACTTAGTCCCACCTAGAGTTGAATTGTTCATATGGTTTGTCTTGACTAGAAGGGTTAATACGAAAGAAAGGCTGAGTCGACTAGGAGTGGTTAACCAGGAGGATGTTGTCTGTGTGCTGTGTAATGAAAGTATTGAATCTGGATACCACTTGTTTCTTAGTTGTGGATTTTCATGGCAGGTGTGGTGTGCATGACTAAGTTTTGCTGGGAGGCCATGGTCATGCCCGGGAACGCTAAAGGAGCATTTTCAAAGTTGGACTGAGGTATCAACTAGTAAACAGGAGCGCAAGAGGTGGATGGTATGTTTCTGTACCATTATCTGGAATATTTGGCTGGAAAGGAATATGTGGATTTTTCAGAATAAAGGAAAAGGGGTTGAAGATATCATCTACCAGTCCTCCATGCACTATAAGGAGTGGATAGGTGTGGATCCCTTCTGTTGTTGATGGCAATGCCGAAGATGACAGTGGGGATCATTTAGTTTTTATAATGTACTTTTACTAGTTGTGTCTTCTTCGTTTTTCCTATGCTCCACTTGTTGTGTTGAGCTCTTCCGTTCAAAAAAAAATGGTGGAATTATTAGAACAATAGAACACCGCCGCTCTCTTTATCCTTTGTTACCAAATAAGATTGAACAATAAATTACAGATGGTTAAGTTATATTAATGAATTAATATATTTATGAAACATTTAATGTTAGAAATTAAAAGTTAGACCAATGATTGGTCTTGATGTCCAATAGTCCCTTCTATTATTTATGAATTGTTAAAGGAATGGAAAAATATCAAATTTAAATGACAAATGTCAATTTAAAGAGTGTTAATGCCGGAAATTAAAAGTTAGACCAAAGATTGGTTTTGCTATCCAATAGTCTCATCTATTATTTATCAATTGTTAAAGGAATGAAAAAACATCAAACTTAAATAACAAATGTCAATTTAAAGAGTGTTAATGCCACCATAAAATGCTTTAAAAAGGAAAAGATCATCGTATAAGACATTTATCTATCAGCAAATCTATCTCCTCACCTTAATTAAAAGTTTAATGCTGACCATTGCAAATTACGATAATAATGAGTTATTATTAATGCCTTTTCACATAATTCTGCTTTTAATGCTTCAGTGCTGCTCATTGTGATATTCCCAATCATAAGAATGAATGGAATTTTAAAAATGACTTCCAGACTAAAATATTATGACAGCAGACATAAAGAACTTGTTAGAAATAAAAAAATAAAAAATCAGATATACGTGCTAAGAAAGAAATTTTAAAACCAAGAGAAAACCATATGCTTTATGCAGAAAGCACATAATAAATACTGACCATCTTCCTCTACTCAATGAGCAACACATAATGCAATAAAAAAAAAACATTAAAGAGAAAGAGAACTAAGATGGATTGTTAAATGACCCATTAGCATCATCATCCAATTCGAAATGAATAGCATATCAATAAACATAGTAAAGCCAAAAAGGTATCCAATTAAAACAAAAAAAAAGCACTGATATACTGAAGTACTTCATAATTCACATATTCATGTTTTAAAATGCTTAAAAAATTCTCTCTCCCTCTTACGTGCTAATTCTTGAAGGCACATTCATTTGTAACAAATGATCAGATAAACAAATAACTTTTACAAAAAATTTAAATAAAAATTTTGGAAATTAATTAAAATAGTAAAATAAACTACAAATTAGTCTTTCAAGAAAAGTAAGATCAGAAACCAAACTTCAAATATATAATTTTCTTGTGACTTTTCATTTTGTCAAAGAAAGTAAAGTAATAAACTACAAATTGACCTTTCATCTAGATATAATTAGTATCAAACAAAAGATATAAATTTTGATCCCATAAACAAAAAGGTAACAACTTGCACTAACCCACTCTTAAAGAAGAATATGGTGGCAAATATTCAGTATGCTAAGCAAAAAGATCAAGCTATTAAGTTCAGATCAAAGTTCAAAATATATTCAAATGGAGATTCAACAAAGATTGGTCTAACAGATAATTATTCAATAGCATAATTAAAAATAGTTCAGTTTCAGTCCTCTACATAAAATGTACTGTAACCAAATTTATGACTTTGTCGTAGATGAAATCTCCACAGATAACCCAAATCAAACATGGCATGGATCTGCAAAATAAGAACATGAGACCGATTCATTGACAAAAAAGACAGAAGATATATTCCAGAGCAAAAATGTTAAATTGATGATACAAAAGTTTCTTCTATACTGAAGGGAATTTTTAGCTTATGTAGTAGTACTATACCGTGTGAAGTTTAGAACCTATTTCAATGAGGCTACTTTTTCTCCCTAAAAGCTCAATAAGCTTCTCAAGAACACTAAATGCTAGTGACACGGCATTTGCATCATGGAATCTGCAAGAGAGGAGAAATTTGGGATATAAACATCTCTGTCAGTATCACATACCAAACATATAAACCAAAATAAGTATAGATTAAATAACATAATGACCAGAGACCAAAATGCAAATATAAAATAGTATGCTTCAAATAAATTTAGTTGGCAAAAATAGTGTATTTTGCCAGAAATAATTTAGGATTATACAATGCAGATTTGAACAAACTAAAATTTATCCATATACCATTATCATTTGATCAGAAGACAGCTTAGAGATTCTCAATGTTAATAGTACTATCATTGATTCTCAAGAATAAGATCTTTAAAAGATGGATCTCAAAACACGTTTTTGGATGAATAATTAAGAAAATGTATGAGCTCTAGAAGTGAATATTATGATATATGCTTTTGGTCACCATATTTGTTATCACTGTTATAAAACAGAAATTGCACGAAAGAAAAATACCTTAAATTCATACTTGCACTTCTGTCTCATGATTTTTAATGGCAAGGGAAGAGAAGAAAGAGAAAATAGCAAAATAGCAATTTAAAAAATAAATTTATCAAAATAAATTCCATGGAAGAGGCAGAACAGATAAGGGGGGCAAAGCAAGACCAGGTTAAGGGCACGGTGGCTATGGTCCTTTCCGGCGGTGATGACGGTGAAGCGGCGGTGTATGGTAGCTGAAGGGCTCCTCCTCTCCCACGTTTTCTGCTTTGGGTCTTCCTCTCTATTTTTCTTCTTCCAATTTTTTCTCTCCCCTCTTTGCAATGACTTTTTTCTCCGGCGGTGGATTTAGCAGCATCGGTGGCCTCCAGTATACTATTGCTCCAGTATTACAGTGCAAGATTGAGGAAAAGAAAAGATTGGGAAAAACTTATAACAACGAAATAATTTTAGGCTAGAAGTAAATAGTTGGACAGAGTCTAAATTGGTAGTATTAGTAGCTGTGTTTTGCCTTTGAAACTTAAGTTGTGCTACTCAAAAATAGTAACTTACATTATAGATTACACCGCACATCCAAAATCTTTAACTCGCCATACCTACACTGCTACACACCAGAAACATAAAAAGATTATTGGAAAACATTGAGCAGAGAAACTTCAATATATTTGCGGGTGGAGTGAGCCGCGGTACGACTTGGCCTTTCCTGAGCAAAGCTGTCCGATTCAGAACAGTGGGGATTGGGTTGTCCCTGCAACATACTTTGTGCGCGTCGCCGTCGCGCTTCGCATCACTATCTGTGGCGCCGATTCCTCACCATCGATCAATCATGTGTATGAGATTGAATTGAGAGAGAAACAAATTGAGGAAAGAGAGAGAGGGAGAGAGAGAATTGATAAATTCGAAATTTCATTTGAAGAAGAGTAAAAGTTTAAAACGCATTCGAAAATTTTTTCGGGAAAATTCCCGCTAATGAGTTTTGCTTAGTATTTGAAATCAAAGCATTTGACTGATCAACGAAAGGCAATCCGTGTGATGTGTTAACAGTCAATCAAATGCTACCAATATCTCCTATTATGAGGAGGAAAAAAACAAAACTACCTAGGACAGTTGTCACTCTCTCAGCCATCATTTAACAGTGCTAAATAGTGTGTGAATTCACTGTGTGGCTAGTTAATCATTATATATTAATAGATAACCATCCGTACACCTAATGAAATGAACATTCAGTCACCAAAAAAATAAAATAAACATCCGATATATCTATTGTTCACATTGTTTAGTATTTTTATTGTCTACTTATATTTTTTCTAAAAATTTTAACTCGTATATCTGGGATACATACTTATTCAAATAATTTAAAATTTTAAAATTATAAAATTTTAAATTTAAAATTCAGATGGATGTACTTATTCTACACTCCACCACTCTGGGGAGCTGGTTACTTATCAGTGGGTTCGGCCAGAACATGGTTTCTATAAGGTGAATTGTGATGGGAGTGTCTTCTTTGATTCTGGTTGTGTGATGTGGGACGACGAAGGTCGTTGGGTAGTTGGCAGCGCTGGGAAGGTGTCGGGTGTGAATGTGCTTCGATAGTTCGATCTGAAGTGTGAGCGATATGATGTGGTCTCTTATTGGCGTTAGATCATGGAGGCATATACGCTTGTCAATCAGTGGAATCTTAGTGAATCTCGTCTTCTTGCAAACGTGTTTGACATAAATATGCGAAGTGGTATTTCTATCTGGTTTTCTCTGGCTCCTAGAGAAGCTAATAGGATCGCGGACACTTTGGCAAAAACAAGGTGCTGTTGGAAACATTGACGATTAGTCTTGGCTTCAACCACCAGGGAACCTATTGCAAATTCTGCATAGTGATTTAGCTTAGTCTTTCTCGTGTTTTTTTTTTTTTTGTTACCCTTTCACCAAGAAAAGATCCAATACAAATAAATATATTTGTATTATTGTATTCATATTTTTTAAAAAAATTAACAACATAAAATTTGTAAATTAAAAAATTAATCATTTAAAATTTTAAATGCATCTAAAATTTGTGCAAAACTAATTCAAAATTTGATACATCGATACAATATTTTGAATAGTGTTGTGTTGATTTGATTTTTATTTTTTTATTTCATCCAATTTTATTCAAATAATTTAAAATTACAAAATTTTTAATTTAAAATTTAGATGACTATAATTTAAATTAACGATTTAACTCAATTCAATACAAATATATTCGTATTATTATACTTATATTTTTTAAAAATAAATTAAAAATTAATCAGATAGTA
>NC_029794.2:8417196-8419511 GCF_000816755.2 Arachis ipaensis | reverse complement strand
CATAAGAGTACAAAAATAAGAGTATATTTATTTGTATTAGATTAAATTAAATTGTTAATGTTAATTATATTCATCTAAATTTTATGCACAAAAATAGTTATATTGTACTTATATTCATCTATATTTATTTGAACTTATAAAAGGATCTGCAATAATTTGTATTCTCCACAAATATTTCACTTCTTCTTCTTCGTTTTTCATTTGTCATATGAAAAACAGTGACACTGGAGCATAGTTGTCAGAACTGAACCGGTAATCGAACCGATCAAGTTACTGGTTCATTAATTTATTAGTTCAACCGAAAAATTACTGGTTAAACTGATAGAACCGGTTCGCACGTAAATAAAAAATAAAAAATAGCAAAAAACGTAAAATTAAAATTTAAAATACATATATTTACTAACATTTTAATATGTAAATATATATTTAAAATTATAATAAAATAAAAATATTAATAATAAAATTAAAAATACAATATTATTATTGAAATATAAAATTAATATTTGATGAACATTAGTGCTAGCAGCACAAAAGAGGTTGGAAGAGTTAGCTATAGGTTGCTAGCACCGATAGGAAAAGGAGTTTTTCGGTTTCGTCTATTTTGGCTCCATGGCGATGACCATGTGCGCCTCATGTTTGATATCCACGGGAGAATCATGGAGGAACAAGTAATGGAGCTTTTGCGGAAGTTGGTGATGTTGGTGACGGTGGATCTAACCACTCGAATTTTGTCTAGAATAACCCACCTCTTGCACTACCATCGTTGCACTGTGCTAGTCCAACGGTAGACTTGGATGTGGACAGTAAGGAGTCCGATGAAGAGAATATTGCTAATAGCAATGATAGTGGTTCTTCTGAGGATGATCATGAGAAGGAGTTTGTACCAGAGACTCTGGTCGGTACTTCAATTCGGTATCTTCTGCCTGCTCCGCAACCAATTTTGGCCTTATCAGTTGTACCCAGTCACTATCATACATTGGATTTGGATGCGATGCACGAGAAAACTATATTTTTCAATATGGGTGGGGAAGATTATAACACAGACGGTGGTGTGGAGTTTCGCATTGGTCACAAATTCAAAAGTAGAGAGACAGTAATGCAAGATGTGAAGAATTATAGCATTTGGAGAAGTGCTGAGTATCGAGTCGTGGAGTCGGATCGATTAAAGTACCATGTGCATTGTACTCAATTTGCAGTAGGATGTCCTTGGAGTCTTTGTGTTGCTCTCCGACAGAATCTCGGATATTGGTGAGATCAAGTTTAATTGTGGTGTATATTCTTATTTATCATGATTATTTTGGTTATAAATGCCTACCGTATATATTTTATTTCGTTAGGAAGGTGCGTAAATTTAGAGGTACACACACCTGTTTAGCCCCCACCATGTCCCAAGACCATCGACAGTTGGACAGTAACCTCATTTGTAGTATCATCCTAGCATTCATACAGTCCAGCCTATCAGTTCTATAAGGTGCAGTTAGGCAAAGCTATCACTTCAAACCCTCATACAGAAAGGTCTGGATGGTAAAGCAAAAGAAAATTGTGCAAATATACGTTGATTGGGAGGAGTCATATAATAAGGTGCCGAGGTTGTTGCAAGTATTGCGGATTTGTTGACCCGGAACAATATGTAATTTCAACCCATACTGTACTATGATGGGCACTTGGTGGTACACGACTGCTGCCAATTTGATAAGGTATTCTGGGCTTTTCATGCTTGTGTGGAGGCTTTCAAGCATTGCATTGTCGATGGCACCCATTTGTATGGAAAATATGGTGGTGTGTTGCTAATTGGAGTGACATAAGATGATAATAGTAATATCCTTCTTGTGGCATTTGCAATTGTTGAGTTTGAGACTACGTAGTCCTAATCGTTTTTCCTTAACAACTTGAGATGACATGTGACACCACAAGAAAGACTTTTGATTACATCTGATAGATCCCAAGCGATCAAGGCCGCACTTAGAACTGATGATAGTGGTTGGAAGCCTCCTAGATCATTCCATGCTTATTGTGTCGAGAACATGGTAGCGAACTTCATGTCTCGTTTCAAATTTTTTGAGGCAAAGCGATATCTCATGAATGCTGCGTATAGTCCAAGTAAAGCTGGATACGAGTAGGGATGGCAAAAAACCCCGGCGGGACGGGTATCCGCGGGGATTTACCTGCTGGGGGCAGATACGGGGAGAGTTTTCTACCCGCGAAGATAGGGGGTGGGGCCTCGTATAATAAACGGGGCGGGGATAGAGGTCCCCGTCCCGTGGAGATCCGTTTAATCTCCATCTATGTAAAATGACTAAAATATCCTTTTATAT
>NC_029794.2:8403034-8417112 GCF_000816755.2 Arachis ipaensis | reverse complement strand
ATATATAACATAATGAGGGGAGGTGAAAACCTAGCCGTTGCTACCTTCAGTCCTTCAATTCAAAAACCCTAAATCCCTCATCAGATCTGAACTCTGAAGCCTCAAACTAGGGCTGGAAATTCATACCCTACCAGCGGGTACCCAACCCGGTCCAACCCGTTCGGGTAGGGTAGGATACGGTCCGGGTATTCCTGCGGGTAGGGTAGGGTACGGGTTTAGGGTGTACCCTACCCTACCCTACTCGCACCTCATATATAACACATATTTTTTAAAAATTAGGTATATAGTGAAGGAAGTGAGAATTGAATCCACAACCTCCCTTATGTAATGACTTACAATAAGTGAACAACCACTAAACTAGTTAGTTAATTTAGTAATTTAGAGCATTAGTTTTTTATTTTTTATCTTAATAATATGTATAAAATTTGAAATGATTGAATTTTATATTTACTTTAAAAAAATTTGATATTTCTGCGGGTAGGGTAGGGTTTAGAATTTTAGGGTGCATGTAGGGTTAGGGTAGGGTCCAAACCCTACCCTACCCTACCCATTGCCAGCCCTACCTCAAACCCGATCCTCTGAACCACCCACGGACGGCCACCTCCCAAGCTCCCACTCGCTCAGTCCATCACTGATACCTCCCAGTCACCCATCCCCTCAGTCTGTCTTCGTCACTGCCACCTCTCAGTCTCTCACGCATTGTAGATCTCTGTCCTATCGCCGTCACGTTACGCACACTGGCACACCTCAGCAGGGAGCCCGTCGTCTTCACCGTCGTTGCTTCTTCCCGCGGAGGCATGTTCATCGGCGTCATCTGGTTCTGGTCGCGTCCTCTCGTCGTCGTCCGCGACATCTGGACGCCTCTTCGCGTCTTCTCGTGGTCGCCGGCCGTCGCCTTTTTTCCGTCGGGTAAGTGACAGAACTCTTAAATCTTCATTGTTTGCTTTGATTTTGAAGGATTTATTATAATCTCTAATTCTGATTCTTATGATTCTGATGTGTTAAAATGTTGATTCTGATTCCTATGATTTTGAAATTTTTATTACTTACTTTGATTTTGAAGGATTTGTAATGCTGAGTTATTGAGTATGGTTCTATGATTCTGAAATCTTTATAATTTTACTTTGATTTTGATTTTCTGGTGTTAAATTGTTGATTCTGATTCCTATGATTATTTCTGTGAGTTAGGTTAAGTATAATTTATATTTTTAAAGCTGAGTTATTGACTCTGATTTCTATGATTTTGAAATGTTTATAATTTTACTTTGATTTTGATTTTCTGATGTTAAATTGTTTATTCTGATTCTTATGATTATTTCTGTGAGTTAGGTTAAGTATCATTTATATTTTTAAAGCTGAGTTATTGAGTCTGGTTTCTCTAATTCTGAAATGTTTATTATTTTACTTTGATTTTGATTTTTTGATGTTAAATTGTTGATTCTGATTTATATGATTCTGAAATTTTTATTACTTACTTTGATGCTGAAGGATTTGTTATGATTTATATTTTTTATTCTGATTCTCAAATTTATGTGTTTATGTGATTTTAGAAAATGTCTTCTTCTGATGCATTGAGTAATACTCTTGAAAAAAGTATTCCATCGGAAGAACCTATAGCCACTAATGTTCAAACTACTTAAGAGGCTTCTCAATCTCAACCTCAAGAACCTCTAACCAATACGACAACTACCAATGAAGGAACAACAAACTCTACAAGTGGTGTTCGAAAGAGAAAGTGTGGAATCACTTCAAGATTGTCGAAATCAAGGAAAAAATTGAAGGCTGAATGTAATTATTGCAAATCGAAGCTACTTGGTTACCCAAAACAAGGAACTTCCCACTTGCATGATCATTTCAAAACGTGCAAGTTTCGCACCACTAGAGATATAAGACAATGTATGATGAAGACAACTCCAATAACTAGTGGGAAAACAGTTGTGGTTGGTGCATATACATTTGACCAAGAAAATACAAGAAAAGAGTTATCTATTATGGTTTGTCTTCACGAGTATCCGCTATCTATTATGGATCACATTGGCTTTCGACGATTTTGCAATGCTTTGCAACCTCTCTTCAAGGTGATTACTCGCAACATTTTAAAGAGTGACATCTTGAAGCTCTACAATGATAAGAGATCGAAGACAATGAATGTCCTTGAAGTAAGTAAACTTGGCATGAACTTGGCACCACAACTAACATAGGATTTGAGTGCTACATAATTCATAACATTGAAGGAGATGTTGATATAAGTAAACTATTAAATTATATATAACACACTATGTTTATATTATTGACTTATTGAGTTATTATGATTTTAACTTTAAATTATTTTCTTTTCAATGTAGGATTCAAGTAAGTCAAAATCTACCATCTCTACCATTACGGGATGAAAGGATGATTGAGATTTGAGAATTGTTTTTACAATGTGATGAACTTTGTTTGGTTGTTTGTGGATATGGTTGGTTGTTTATGTAATATTTGGATGTTTATGGATATGTTTGGATGTTTATGTTTGTTGTTATTGCTATTTAAGTCTTTAAAGATTATGGATATTATGTTTGTAATGACAAATGAGGATTATCTATAATTTTTTCTTATTTTTTTAGGGGAGCATGTCCCCGCCCCCATGGGGACCCGTTGCCATCCCTAGGTACAAGTGGTATATGGATGATTTGAGAGGTTTATCGCGTGAGATGGCAGACTGGGCCGGTAGATTCAACAAGAAAATTTGGTTTTAACATTGTGATAGCGATCGCAGGTTTGGGCACATGACAACAAACCTTTCCGAGTGCATGAATGCAGTTCTGAATGGTACGCATTATTTATTGATTTCAGCCATCGTTATATGCACTTACAAGAGGTTCCAATAATTGTTCATCAGGAAAGACAGAGAGGCACATGCACAACTGGCAGCGGATAATCAATTTTCTCAGTAGCTGATAGCTGCTGTTGAGAAGAACAGGGAGTGAATCTCCAAGATACGTGTTATGCACTGCGACAGAAGGGCTATAGTGTTTATGGTGGAGGAGTTAGAGCCTTTTGAAGGTTGGTCTCTGGTGGCACGAATTCCCACACTTCGTACAACTGAACCAGCAAGTGCACTGGGTCATCTAAGTAATACCTGAGCGAGTTAGGGTTGATCCCATGAGGATTGTGGTTTGAAGAAAGCTATGGTTATCTTGTAGATCTTAGTCAGGCGAATAGAAGAGGTAGGTTTGTTGTTTTAAATGCATAAAAGAAAATAAAGAGAACTTAACTAGGTTGATATGTTTATAATGATAAGAAGATGGTTAAGGCTTGGAGACACTTTGTTCTTTTGGATAACTCTGATTTTACTATCTTCTTCAACTATGAATAATTTCTTCTATGGCATGCTGTATGTGATCAATGCCGGTTGAGAGGTCGCCAAAGCTCCTCCAGATCTGAATCCCAGGGTTAGTGTGGATCCATTCTGATTGAGGGTGAAGCTCCTGCAATCTATTCTCCTTAATGATCCTACTCAAAATGCCACAGACAAGGTCGAATCTTTTGGATAAAGAATGCTGTGCCTTTGGGTTCTAGCCTCTACCACAAAGACTCTAATCTCCCCATACCTCAGCTGAACTGATGTTTCGAAAAGTGCCCAACGAAGTCGTGGATTAGCCGTCTAAAAGATGTATAATCAAGCTAGTGGTTCATCATTGTCCGATGAAAGACGCACTATGAACCCATGTAGAATGAGATAACCTTGTTCCAGTTCAACGCATTCATAATGATGAAGAACGAAGATACATCTTAGAATCGAGAATCAAACATAGATTGAAAAGAAACAGTAATACTTTTATTGATCCATAAAACTCAGCAGAGCTCCTCCCCTCAACCTAGGAGGTTTAGAAACTCATACTGATAGAAAATACAATGTAAAAATTTGAAATATACTGGTAGAGCTCTCTAGCTATGTGATCTTCTCCCTTAAATACTAAACTAATGACTAAGGATTACATAAAAATGGTAAAACAGTCTTTTAGTGCTAAAATCCACTTCAGGGGCCCACTTGGTAAGTGTTTGGGCTGAACTTTGATGAGATCCATGTGCTAGGAGGCCTCTAGGGCATTGAACACTGGCTAGGGGATCCTTTATGGGTGTTGGATGCTGGTCTCTTCTCTTTTGGGCGCTGGACGCCAGAATAGGGTAGGAGGCTGGCATTAGACGCCAGTTTTGGGCCTTTATTCTGAAGCAAAGTATAAACTATTATATATTTCTATAAAGCTCTGGAAGTTAGCTTTCCATAACCGTTGACAACACTCCATTTCGATTTCTGTAGCTCCAGAAAAGCTCTTTCGAGTGCAAGGAGGTCAGATCCGAACAGCATTTGCAGTGCTTTCTCTGCCTCTGAATCAGACTTTTGCTCCAACTCCTCAATTTCAGCCAGAAAATACCTGAAATTGCATAAAAACACACAAACTCAAAGTAGAATCCAAAAATGTGAATTTTACACTAAAACCTATGAAAATTTAATAAAACTTAAACAAAACATACTAAAAACTATATGAAAATGATGCTAAAAAGCGTATAAAATATCGCTCATCAGTCTCAAGGTTCATTTCGTGTTCAGTTGAGTGCGGACATGTATAACTGTGGTCTTTTCCAATCACTTCATTTTCCATGTCATCATTCACTTGCTACTTGTGCCGTCACAAGTGTCTAGTGCAAGACATATGTTCATCCGGTGTACACGCAAGAGGCTATGTTCAAGAGTTTTCCCTGATACTAGATAAGAAGCTATGGCCGGAGTGGTATGAGATATGGTTGCGTCCTAATCCCACCATGCGTAGGAAAGCAACCGGAAGACTAGTTTCCACGAGGTTTCGTAACGAGATGGATGAGGCTAAGCGCCAAGAGAAACAGTGTGGGTTATGCAAGCAAACTGGGCATACTCGGAGAGGTTATCCAATCAAACCACAGAGGATACCTAGTAGTGTTGTGACCGTTGAAGTATATCGTTTGCACTAGTTGTGTCCTGTATTTATATGGTGTCATTATCTTTTTTGTTTTGTTTATTTTGTTTATTAGCAATTGAATGCAAAATATAAATTAGTATTCGACTTATTTTATTCATGTAAACTTGAAAGTAGTTACTAAACTAATAGACGATGGTATATAAAATTTAAATTCCAATAAGCTATTTAAAATGTCGTTACACAAACTAAATATCGGATAAAGTACATAATACAATCCGAATACTACATAATACACAAAATAAATAAAGTACATAACACAATTTGAATTATACAAAAGGCAAGTAAAGTAGATCATTGGTGCTAGTCATGCCGGAAATGCAAGCAATGTCTAGTGCCATAAAAATGGAGGTTGTGTCAGCTGAGAGGGTCTGCCATGTCGTGGAGCCGAAAGAGGTTGTGCGTGCGGTGGGGGATCCTATGACTGCAGTGGTGGAGGCGGTGAAGGGGGTGGAGGAGGTGGGAAAACACATGAGTGTCATAGTACTACATACACAGATATGGCTGTGTTTGGTAATGAGGCTGTACAGGTGGATAAAGTGATGGTGGAAGCATCGGCTGGGATGTAGTCATCAATTACCCATAATTGATGAATTGGGGTGTCACATACTGAGTACCGGGACAGACATCTGTGTTGTATGAGGTACTAGATCCTATTGACAAGTAAGGAACCCACATTGAGGTAGATGCATGAGAAGATGAATGATGAAGACCCTGTCCGAGACTCTGCTCTCTGCCTGTGCGGAACTGCTTCGCAATACGCTGCATGGTATGCTAGTCAGTGGTATGAATCTGAAATGTCTCGTTGAACTGGATCTCCTCGACCATGGAGACCTCATGATGACTGCTCGATGCACCAAGATCTATCCAGCCTGGTGGGGCCACAAAAGGATCATCCCGAACTCGCTGTGTTTGTGACCCCAGTGGTATTGGTGGTAGTGAGTCTTCCTCGCCGGCTGGTATGTAACCATGCTCCTCCTGTTGAGCATACTCTGCCTCCTCCTCAAACTCAACATTTAGACACTCCCTGCAAGGCCTGACCCACTCCCTCCGGGCTCCGGCAGCTCCTCCGCAGTCCTTAGCACCCCTTTCTCTCCTAGTTGGCCTCCGGGTGTGTGCTGAACCTCCCAAGCACGTTCCGAGGCTGACTGGCGTTAAGCTACACGTCACCGGGAGAGTAAAAAGACTGGGATCATTAAGCACATCCTGGCCAGGCAAATGTTTAATGCGGCAAGCATGCTGGAACTAATCCCAATACTCCTGCGTAGGCCAGTAGTCAGTGAATGGCTGAATAGAGATCCTATGGCCTTCCTCAAATCAAGCCTTCCACCAATCGTACCACTACTGATGACGAGTGGGACACCACACGTCCTCCCCTCGTCCTGTGGTGGTCAAAAATCGACCGACATTGACCGGATCTCCAGGCACCGGATGCTCACCACCGAGCTGGCGTTTTACCCAGTCAACATGGTGAAACTCAACAATGTTGAAGTAGACAAAGAGAATAACACTCATCCATGTCCCCCACTTTGTCTCCTCTCTCAACCAATCTGGACTAATGGCATGCAAGGCTGGGTCGTCGTATGGCGTCCATAGGAACTACAAAATAAAGTGTAATATAATCATCAGGTTCAGTTCATTACATAAGACAACTAATCGTTTAGAGAAAACTAACTAAAACACTTTCACGTACCTCATCCAATTGTAACTAGTCCAACAAAAGACGCCATCGGAGGACTCGCTGGTCAAACTAGTCCCAACTCTGCTGGGCCATGTCTGTCAACCTATGGACATATGCAATAATAACAATCTCTCAATTTATGCAACAAACTTTTGAATTACATACATAGAAACTACAATAACCATACATGAAAATAGTTACCTCACGGCCAACAAAAACATCAGAATATTTCCCTCGGGTAGACACCATTGAGAAAATCTATGGTAGATCCACGATACCAGTAGAGGAGTGCATCCAGTAATGTCAGTGGTAAATAGATGTGTTGCAAAGTATAAGGAGTGGTACGTCCAGGGAAGCATAGCGGATCCCCAAGACAGATTGCAGCTCCTCTCGAAGTCCTCTAATAAGGGTAGCCACCTGATATGGACCTAATTGTTTGATTTGTCTGTCATCAGGTAGCCCCTGATTAACAACGCGATGTAACACCTCGTGTACTGTTGGAGGGTGGCTGCATTTGTAGTAGCTGGCATATGCTGTACTCGGTCCCTCAGCCACGTCAGCTTGATGGAGAATGACTCCTTTCTCTATGCCCCTGCTTTCTGAGCATGTGATGACGGGATTCCTTATACCATTTTTACCAGTATTTTTAGTGTGTTTTTAGTTATATTTTATTAAGTTTTATTATGTTTTAATATGTTTTAGTGAAAAAATCACATTTTGGATGCACTTTAAGTTTTTGTATTTTTCTTATGATTTTAGGTGATTTTTGGGTAAAATTGGCAAGTTTTGGCAAAGTCTGATTCAGAGGCAAAGAAAGGATAGCAGATGCTGTCAGATCCTGACTTCCGTGCATTCAAACGAGCATTTTTGGAGCTACAAAGGTCCAATTAACGTGCTCTCAATGGTGCTCTTAATGGTCTATACTTTTCTTTGAAGACGACTGCCCAAAACGGGTGTTGAACGCCCAACTTACCCCCTTTCTCGCGTTCAACGCCCAAACAGGACCAACCTCCCAAGTTGAACGCCCAAATTGGCGTTCAACGCCAACCAGGGAGCAGGACCAGTGAAGTTCAATGCCATTATCTAAGTTGAATGCCAGTTTTCAGCCCAAAGCACTCCAAGTAGGCCCCAAAGTGGATTTTAGCACTCCTTAGCTTACCTAGTCATATTTTTGTAACTTTTAAATTTAAATTAACATATTTTAGGTCTAGTATTTTACTATAAATAAGGGACTTCCTACCTCCTGAGGATTCTGCCTCCCAGGAGGGGAGAAGCACAGACACCTTCTTATCTGTTTTCTTTGTAAAGTATGAGCAACTAAACATCCTTGGTTAAGGATAGGAGCTCTGCTCATTCCTATGGATTAATATCATTACTTTTCTACTTTAATATATGTTTGATTTCATTCTATGATGTATTGTCGTTCTTCATCTTTATGAATCTGGGGTGGAACGAGAGTATGACCCTTATTCTACATGAGTTCTTTACGAGTCCTGACTTGAATAGTACTGAGCTACTACTTGAGAATACATCATGGATTTCAACAAGTTATCTGGGCTAATTGGGATATGTGACTTATGAGCAGATATTTTATACGCTTTTTGGCATTGTTTTCATATAGTTTTTATTATGTTTTGTTTAAGTTTTATTATATTTTCATAGGTTTCAGTGCAAAATTCATATTTTTGGATTCTACTTTGATTTTGTGTGTTTTATGGTGATTTCAGGTTTTTTCTGATTGAAATTGAGGAGCTTGAGTAGAAGTCTGATTCAGAGACAGAGAAAGGACTGCAGATGCTGTCGGGATCTGACCTCCATGCACTCGAAGGAGCATTTCTGGAGTTACAGAAGTCCAAATGATGCGCTCTCAATGGATATGGAAAGCTAACATCTAAGGCTTTCCAGAAATATAAAATTGTCTATACTTTTCTTTGGAAATGAAGGCCTAAAACTGGTGTTCAACGCCAGCCACCTACCCTATTCCTAGCGTTGAACGCCCACAAGGGAGCAACTGGCGTCCAACGCTCACAAGGGAGTCCCACGCCAGCGTTCAATGCCCCTAAAGGGTACTAGCTCATGGAGACACTCCAAGCTCAGCCCAAACACTCACCAAGTGGACTCGGAAAGTGGATTTTTGCACCTCTAAGTCTAGTTTGTCATATTTCTGTAATCCTTAGTTATTAAATTAGTATATATAGAACAAGGATCACCCTTGTTCAGGACTTTTAGCCAGATTTTTGAATTCATTGTTTCCCTTGTACGGTATGAGTCACTAACCTCCTAAGGTTAAGGTTAGGAACTCTGCTTATTCTCATGAATTAATAATATCACTATTCTACTTCAATCTACGCTTGATTCTATTTTAAGATGTATCTTCGTTCTTCAACCTTATGAATAGGATGACCTGTGATAATAATCCTCATTCTACATGGGTTCTTGCAAGTCCTTGACGGGATAGTACAGAACCACAAGCTTGATTATACATCTCTTAGACGGCAAATCCACGGCTTCTGTTTCGAGGGTTACCTGAAAATGGAGGTCGATCTCGGATGAGATCTTTGGTACTGGTCGGAGATGACGTGTCCGGCTGGCTGATGGCGGCCGGAGCTGTTGTGTCCGACTTGTTGGATTTGCTGCACTGCTGGTCCTTGGCCACCGGAGGGTGGGGGGTACCTGCAAGAAACTCCGATGCTTAAGTTAGCACGGGTATTAGGCAGGTTTTTATGTAGAATCAGAGTATGAGTTATACCTGGGTGCTCCAGTGTATTTATAATGGTGAGATGTGACCTTTGGATAAGATAAGTTAGTTATCTTATCTTATCTTTATCTTTTGGGTTGAGGTCAGCGCATCTTCAACGGAACCGCCCTTCTCCATAGGCCTGAACAACCTTTGAATTTGGGTCGTATTCCTTGAATTGGGCCCTTTTTGGGCTTTCCTGTCGATTTGGGCGAGTTCTTCGTAAAAAAGTCGGTCCGCTTGACCTAAGGAGGTCGGTCGCTTTATTACTGAACATCCCAGTTCGGACAGCTCAACCCAGGGTATGAACAGTGCCCCTGCTTGAGCTCGGTCTTCTTTTTGAGGTCGAGTTCTTGACTTCAGTCTTTCTTTAGTGAAGCCGATCTCAAGCATTTTGTCGATGCCTTTGTAGAAGCTTTTGAATGTAGAACGTTTTCCTCTAAAAGCGCGCGCTTTTATATCGGCGTTTTGGGAACGTGCGAGGGTTTAATGCCTTTTAATTTTAGCATTAATTGCCCCGTTTCCTTTTGGCTCTTTATTTTGATTTTGAAAACCCAGAAACGGTTTCTCTTCTTTCGCCCTTTTCATAACTTCTTCGCATTTTTCCCTTCATTCTCTCACTTTCAACTTTTCTTTGTGTTGCGGCGTTTGTTTGATTTTTCTGAAGCCTCTACCTGGAGTTCGTAGTTTCGCGTTTCAGCCCAGCGATGTTTTCTTTTACTCGTGTCTTTTCTTTTGCTTCGAGGTAGTGATTCCAGATTTCGCCGTCCCTTCTTCACCTTCCCTGAAGTCTGCTGCCTTTTCAGGTTGGTACTAACTTTCTTGCTTCTTTCACGGCTTCATCTTTAGTTTTTTGGTGAAGCTTTTGCTTTTGCATATTTTGAAAGTTTGAACCTTTTCGTGATTTTGCATTTGTTTGTCGCTGTAAATGCTTTTTTCTTGGCTTTCTTTTGTGTGTTCCTCTGGCATTTCCGTCGAGGCTTTATACAGTTTTTGTTTGTTGCTTCTGATTTTTTACTATCTGATAGAAACTCTGCATCTGTTCCTTGCTTTGCTTGATTGCTTTTTGTCTGATTTCTCAAAAGTTCGTACTTTTGACGATTTCCATTTGGCGTGTTTTGATGTTTTGGGAATGCTTTTTGCTTGGTTGACTGTGATGACTTATGCTCCTGGAAATGCTTGCTTGTTTGAAGTCTTTTTCTTGTTTGAAAGATGCTGGGGTGAGAGTTGTAGATTTTCCTGGAAACCTTGCTTTGTTACTGCCTCCAAAGGATGCCCCAAGATTTTGGTTTGAGTCTTGGGGTTTTCCTTTTCTGTGTGTTCACCTGCATCGTATTGAGTTATTTTCTCCCTTGTCCGAGATGTTTTTAGTAATCCCATCTTCTTTTCTTACTTGTAGGATTAGTTGGCCTCATGTCTTCTCGCAATAACATTGTAGAGATGTCTTCCAGAGTTCCCGAGGGGATGTCCGATTGGCTGGACTCCCTTGTTTTGTTGTGTGTTTCTATTGTGGATGCTGAATTTTGCACAGAGCTGAGGAAGCGCCATAGGATTTGTGATAACAGTGCCCGCGAGAGTGATTATGAGCTTGTTGCTCCTGATTCCGATGAGAGAGTTTGTTTTCCGACTTCCGTTGAGGGGGAGCGTCCCTCTTTCTATGCTTATGAATACTTCTTCAACCAATTAAACGTTACTTTCCCTTTTACTGCTTTTGAAACTGACTTGTTGTGGTCCTGCAATATTGCTCCGTCCTAGCTTCATCCGAACTCCTGGGGTTTTATCAAAATATTTCAACTTCTCTAAAGCTCCAATCAAAGGGTCAGGCATGGCTCAATAGCCAGCCAAGCTTTAGTATGTAACTCAGACATGACACGCCTGACATTCCTTACATTCAACAGCCAATTGGCTAAGAAAGATAAAGAAGCTCTTCTCTTGGGTATAAGGATTGAGACATGGCTTTACAGCCAGCCAGGCTTCAACATGCTTCATGAAACGCTAGAATTCATTCTTAAAAATTCTGAAACCATAGAATAATTTATTTTTGAAAACATATTTTTTTTTTTTTGAAAATATTGTGAGCTCCACACCTTAATCTATGGAGTGTAGAAACTCTACCGTATGAAAATACATAAGTGAAAGGTCCAGGCATGGCCAAGATGGCCAGCCCCCATGGTCTAAGAACAATGCATTCAAAGATGGTCAAAAAGACTAGTAAGAGGTCCTATTTATAATAAACTAGTCACTAGGGACTTATAACTTGGGTTGACTTGGTCCGACTTCTCAACGTCGGCCAGTCTTTAAGTTATTATTTTAGCAATCCGTAAGACCTCATCAGGTTCTTTTTTAGATCACTTTCGATAACTTCTTACATTATTCTGTGTTCATCTTTGCTGATTTGTAGAAAGTGGTTGTCATCTCTAGATCGTCCTTTGGGTGAATCGCGTTTTCACCTTTATCAGACGGTTGTCTTTATCGTGATCGTGCAGTGAACTTGTTTTTCACTTTCTACCGATCTGTTGCTTTATAATCGGACGATGAATGCTTCAGATTAATACGTCTTGAAATCTTTGTAGAGTATCTAACATATATTTTATTTAAAGGAAAAGTGCAAATATATACATATGGGATTGTCTGAGTCTCAATTTGGGGCCTCGTTAAAAAACCTTTTCAGGAAAAAGAGTGCATCCAATGATGAGATCTTTTATCTTTTCTAACTGTAGTACCTTCTGAGGTTGCAGGCGTGCCATGACCTGGGAAGCTCTCATCCGTCGAGTTCAGACAGTCTGTAGTAGCCCTTTCCAAGTACTTCTACAACTCGGTAGGGTCCTTTCCAATTTGCTGCCAGCTTTCCCTCTCCTAGTCGAGTTGTTCCGATATCATTTCGGATTAGGATGAGATCATTTTCTATGAAACTTCTTGGCACTACCTTTTGATTATATCTGGAAGCCATTCGGCGTTTTAGAGCTTCTTCCCTGATCCGAGCTCTTTCTTGGATTACGGGTAACAAGTCGAGCTCTTCTCTCTGAAGTTGGAAGTTTGCTTCCTCATTGTAGTGAACTATTCTGGGCAACCCTTCCTCAATCTCTATTGGAATCATCGCCTCTGTTCCGTATGCTAATCGGAAGGGGGATTCCTTCGTGGTGGAATGTGGCGTTGTTTGATATGCCCACAAGACCTGTGGGAGCTCTTCTGCCTAGGCTCCCTTTGCATCTTGTAATCTCCGTTTTAATCCGGCCAATATGACTTTGTTAGCAGCTTCGGCCTGTCCATTGGCTTGTGGATGTTCGACGGAGGTGTACTGGTGCTTTATATTCAAGTCGGCTACTAGTTTTATGAAGCCTGCATCTGTGAATTGGGTGCCATTGTCTGTGGTTATTGAATATGGAACCCCGAACCTTGTGACAATGTTTCGATATAAGAATTTCTGGCTTCTTTGAGCGGTGGCATTGGCTAGGGGCTCTGCCTCGATCCATTTTGTAAAGTAATCTACTCCCACTATGAGAAATTTGACTTGTCCTGATCCCTGTAGGAAGGGGCCGAGAAGATCGAGTCCCCATTTTGCAAACGGCCAAGGCGAAGTCACGCTGATGAGCTCTTCTGGCGGGGCGATGTGAAAGTTGGCATGTTTTTGACATGGTGGACATGTCTTTACAAATTCTGTGGCTTCTTTCTGTAGAGTTGGCCAATAAAATCCCGCCCGGAGTACTTTTTTTGCAAGAGCTCGTGCTTCGAGATGATTGCCACAAATGCCGCCGTGTATTTCTTCTAGCACTTCCCTTGTGTTGGAGGTCGGCACGCATTTTAGTAAAGGTATTGAGATTCCTCTTTTGTACAGGATGTTGTTTATGATGGTGTAGTACTGTGCCTCCCTTTTTAACTTCTTTGCCTCCTTTTCCTCTGCGGGGAGTGTTCCTTCTTTGAGGTAGTTGATTATGGGGGTCATCCATCCTTGGTCCTGACTTGTTATGGCCAGGACTTTTTCCCCTTTTGAGATTGACGGATTTTGCAACATTTCCTGGATGAGGCTTCTATTGTTGCCCCCTGGTTTGGTGCTGGCTAGTTTTGAGAGTGCATCAGCTCGGGCATTTTGTTCGCGGGGTATGTGGCAGATCTTATATTCCCCGATTTGTCCGAGTAGTTCCTTGGTTTTATCCAAATATTTTTTTATGGTGGGATCTTTGGCTTGGTAGCTCCCTGTTATTTGTGATGTGACCACTTGTGAATCTCGTTGCCCATTTTCGTCTTCTCTGACTAGTGCTGAGGCTATCGCCCGGCTTCCTACTGTGAGATATAATATGAGTGGTTCTCTTTCTCGTGGTCGAGATAGGATAGGTGGCCATCCTAAGAACTCCTTGAAGTCTCGGAAAGCTTGCTCACATTCTGTCGTCCATTCGAACTGTTTTTCCTTTCTTAAAGTAGCATAGAAGGAGAGAGATCTTATCGTAGCTCCTGCTAAGAATCGGGATAGGGCGGCCAATCTCCTGTTGAGTTGTTGTACTTCTTTGACACAGGTTGGGCTCTTCATGTTGAGTATAGCTTGACATTTGTCTGGATTTGCTTCAATTCCCCTTTGTGTGAGCATGAAACCCAAGAATTTGCCTGCTTCAACTGCGAAGGTGCATTTTGCGGGGTTGAGTCGCATGTTATGCTTCCTTATAGTGTC
>NC_029794.2:8400842-8402222 GCF_000816755.2 Arachis ipaensis | reverse complement strand
CTTGGGGTCTATGCCTGGCATGTCTGCGGCTTTCCATGCGAAGAGGTTGACATTATCTCGTAAGAATTGTATCAGTAATTCCTTTGAATCTCCTCTTAGGACCGTGCCGATATTAGTCGTTTTGTCCGAGGTGTCTCCAATCTGAACCTTCTCTACCTCACCTTCTGGGTGCGGACGGAGTTCTTCTCGACGCTGAGCTCCACCCAGCTCAATTGTATGAAACTCTTCTCCTCTGCCTTTGAGGTTTAAGCTCTCGTTATAACAGTGACGTGCCATCTTTTGATCTGCTTTTATCGTGGCTATCCCCTCTGTAGTTGGGAATTTCATGCATAGATGCGGAGTTGAGACTATTGCGCCGAGTTGATTGAGTGTTGTCCGACCTATGAGAGCATTGTAGGCTGAACTTACGTCGACCACAATGTAGTCTATTTTGAGGGTCCTAGATTGGTTCCCTTTTCCAAAAGTAGTGTGTAGCGATACGTATCCCAGCGGTTGTATCGGAGTGTCTCCTAGTCCAAATAGATTGTTTGGGTATGCTCTAAGTTCCTTTTCGTCTAAACCGAGCTTGTCGAAGGCTGTTTTGAATAAGATGTCGGCAGAACTCCCTTGGTCTACTAGTGTGCGGTGTAGATTGGCATTTGCCAGTATAATAGTGATGACCATGGGATCGTCGTGTCCCGAGATGATGCCGGATGCGTCCTCTTTAGTAAATGTTATCGCCGGAATGTCGGGTGCTTCCTCCTTTCCCTCAACATGATATACTTCTTTGAGATATCTCTTTCGGGACGATTTGGAGATCCCACCTCCTGTGAATCCGCCGTGTATCATGTGGACGTGTCTTTCTGGTGTCCGAGGTGACCGTTCAGCTCGTCCATCATCTTCGTCTCTCCGTCTTTTTCTTTGGTCATCATCCCGGGTGACCAGAAATCGATCTAATTTTCCTTCTCTTACCAATTTTTCTATGATATTTTTCAAGTCGAAGCACTCGTTGGTAGAGTGCCCTCGAATTCGATGGTATTCACAATATTCCTTCCGGTTTTCTCCTCCCCTTTTGCCTTTGAGTGGCCGTGCTGGGGGGATTTTTTCTGTATGGCAGACTTCTTTGTACACGTCGACCAGGGGTGCTTTGAGAGGAGTGTAGTTGTGGTATTTTTTGATTTTCTCACCCTATCGATCTTCTTTCCTTTTGAAGTCCTTGTCTTTGTCTCGGTAGGAGGCCCCAGATTTTGAGATTTCTCCCAGCCGAGCGTTCTCCTCCATGTTAATGTATTTTTCTGCTCGCTCCTGGACTTCGTCTAAGGAGGTAGGATACTTTTTTGATATAGATTGGCTGAAAGGTCCCTCTCGTAAGCCATTGATAAGCCCCACGATGGCTGCCTC
>NC_029794.2:8374948-8400742 GCF_000816755.2 Arachis ipaensis | reverse complement strand
CATGTAGTTGCGGAGGCTCTCCCGATCTCCTTGCTTGATCCCTAGTAAGCTGGGTGCGTGCTTGGCCTTATCTTTCTGGATGGAGAATCTGGCCAGGAACTTTTTGGCCAAGTCATCGAAGTTTGAGATGGACTTCGGAGGTAAGTTGTTGAACCATCTGATCGCCGTTTTCATGAGAGTTGTTGGAAAAGCTTTGCAGCGAACGGCATCTGAGGCATCGGTAAGGTACATTCTGCTTCTGAAATTGCTGAGATGATGGTTGGGATCTGTAGTGCCATCATACAAAACCATATCCGGGAGCTTGAAATCTTTTGGGATTTTGGTCTTCATGATTTCCCTGGTGAATGGATCCTGTTCTTTGCGTGAATTTTCCTCAGGAGTGGTCCGAGGAGCTTTTGATTTGAGGTCGGCTTCTAATTGCTGTAGTTTTTCTTCTAGTTCTCGACGTCGCCGTACCTCTCTTTGTAGATCCTTTCCGATCTCCCGTTGTTGCTGGGTTTCTTTCTCAAGTTGCTTTAAGCGATCTTAAAGTGCTTCCATGGCTCCCGGATTTGGTGAGATTTTGTCCCCGTTGGATTCCGGAGTATCCTTTAGCGTAGTGTCCGCGTTCTTGTGCGGTGTTCTGTTCTCCAGATCCGAGTCGTGGTCGTTGTCATGGCCGTCCGCCATGGTTTTGGGATGACTTTCAGGTTCCCCAGCAACGGCGCCAATGTTCCGAGGGTTACCTGAAACTGGAGGTCGATCTCGGATGAGATCTTTGGTACTGGTCGGAGATGACGTGTCCGGCTGGCTGGTGGCGGCCGGAGCTGTTGTGTCCGACTTGTTGGATTTGCTGCACTGCTGATCCTTGGCCACCGGAGGGTGGGGGGTACCTGCAAGAAACTCCGATGCTTAAGTTAGCACGGGTATTAGGTAGGTTTTTATGTAGAATCAGAGTATGAGTTATACCTGGGTGCTCCAGTGTATTTATAATGGTGAGATGTGACCTTTGGATAAGATAAGTTAGTTATCTTATCTTATCTTTATCTTTTGGGTTGAGGTCAGCGCATCTTCAACGGAACCGCCCTTCTCCGTAGGCCTGAACGACCTTTGAATTTGGGTCGTATTCCTTGAATTGGGCCCTTTTTGGGCTTTCCTGTCGATTTGGTTGAGTTCTTCGTAAAGAAGTCGGTCCGCTTGACCTAAGGAGGTCGGTCGCTTTATTACTTAACATCCCGGTTCAGACAGCTCAACCCAGGGTATGAACAGCTTCGTTGGGGACTTCTCGAGATATCAGTTTAGCCGAGGTGCGGGGCGATTAGGGCCTTTATGGTATAGGCTAAAACCCAAGGAGCAGCATTCTCTAATCCAAAAGATCCGACCTTGTCTGTGGTGCCTTGAGTAGGATCACCAAGGGAATGGACTGCTAGAGCTTCACCCCCATTCAGATTGGATGACCGCTGACCTGGTGTTTGATCTAAAGCAGAGGAGATTAATGACCGCTGACCCAGCATTAATCATATATAGCCTGCCATGGAATGAATCAATCAGAAGTTGGAGTAGATAGTGAAAAAAGTTGATCCAAAAGGAAGAAGCATCTCCGAAGCCTCAACCGTTCTCAAACCATAGATTTCACACTTATCCAGTAATGTTTTATTTATTTATCTATTTTCTACATTTTCTCGTGACAACTATATTTTCTATCTGCCTGACTAAGATTTGCAAGGTAACCACTTCTTGCTCAAACCAACAATCTCCGTGGGATCGAACCTCACTCACCTGAGGTATTACTTGGACGACCCGGTATACTTGCCGGTCTATCTGTGTAAAATGTGCAGAGTCAGTTTTGTGCACCAAGTTTTTGGTTCCGTTGCCAGGGATTGTTCGGATTTGACAAACAACCGGATTATCTTGTTGCTTAGATTAGGTACTTTTTACTATTTTGTTTGAGTCTTTTGTTTTCTTTTCAAAAAATTTTCAAAACTTTTTCTTTTCTTTGTTAATCTTTATCTTTTGTTCTTGCTCTTGTTAAAGTTTTGAACTTTCTTGTTTCCTTTTCAAAAAAATGTTTTCAAAAATAGTGTCTTTTGTTTTAGTCTAGTGTCAGTTCTTAAGTTTGGTGTCTTTTGTGTGCGCTTTGTTTTCTTTGAATTTTTGAAATTACTCTTAGTGTTTTTCTTGGTATTCAAGTTGTTCTTGTTTCTTTTCTTGTTTGATCTTAAAAACTTTAATTTTGGTGTCTCTTTATGTTTTTCCTTTCCAAAATTTCAAAAATTATATGCTTTGATTTAAAAAAATTTTAAGTTTGGTGTCCCTTGGTTCCTTTGGTTTTCATCTCCTTTGACCTGTTCTTGGTTTTTCTTTCTTGACATTTGAATTGTTCTTGGAAATTTTTTTTGTGTTTGATTTTAAAATTTTTAAGTTTGGTGTCTTTTGGTGTTTTTCTTTTAATTTTTGAAAAAGTTAGTGTCTTTAATCTAAAAATTATAAGTTTGGTGTCTTTTGGTTGTTTTTCTCTCTCTTCATTAATTCAAAAAATAAAAAATATCTTTTTTATCTTTAATCAAAATTTTCGAAATTCTTGCTTCTTTTTCTTATCTTGATTTAAAAATTTTTAAGATTGGTGTTTTCTTGTTAGTAAAGTCAAATTTCAAATTTTAAATCTTATCTTTTCATATCTTTTTCAAATCTTTATCTTATCTTTTTATCTTTCTTTAAATTGCAAAAAACTCTAATCTTATCTTATTTCAAATTCAAACTTTAAAAAAAACTCAATTTCAAAATTTAAAATTTAAAATTTCAAAATTAAAATTTGAAAATTAAATCTTTTTTAAAATTGAAATTTAAAAATCTTATCTTGTCCTAATTCAAATTCAATTTTCAAAATTCAAAATTTAAAATTAAAATTTCAAAATTAAATCTTTTTCAAATCTTCCATCTTATCTTATTTTTAAATCTTTCTTAATTAGTTGCTTGTTTTCTTTTCCCTCTTTTTCAAAACTTTCTAACTAATTTCTCTCTCTTCTTTTTCGAAAATCATGCTCCAATTTTCAAATCTTTTTAGTTAATTAGCTTTTATTTTTGAATTTAATTAATAAATAAAAATAAAAACAAAAATATTTTAATTTTAGTTTCTCTTTTTTATTTCTTAATATCCAATCTCTCCTACCTTTCTTCATCATGAACTTAAATGGGAATGAACAGTTCAGAAGAACTTTAGAATCCTACATGGCCCCCACTCTTGACTTCTATGGGAGAAGTATCAGTATACCCCCATTGGAGCAAGTAATTTTGAGCTAAATCCTCAGCTCATTATTTTGGTGCAGCAAAACTGCCAATACTTTGGACTTCCACAGGAAGAGCCTACTGAGTTCCTGGTAAATTTTTTACAAATTGCTGACACAGTACGCACTGAAGGAGTAGATCAAGATGTCTATAGACTGCTACTTTTTCCCTTTGCTATAAGAGATCAAGCAAAGAGATTGTTAGATAACCAACCCAAATCTAGCTTGAAAATATAGAAGCAGCTAGTAGACAAGTTTCTGAATCAATACTTTTCCCCAAGGAAATTGACCCAGTTAAGGCTGGACATCTAAGGCTTCAAACAAGAGAATAATGAATCTCTTCATGATGCCTGGGGGAGGTATAGAAGAATGATATGAAAATGCTCCACTTAAATGTTTTCAGAATGGGTGCTTTCCCTCTTTTTTTTTACCGGCGCGGACGCGTACGGTGCGCTCACGCGTCGATGCGCAAATTGGCCGAAGGGGCAGGTGCGCGTACGCGTGGGTTAGGTTATGCGCGGGGCATAGTGTCAGCCCAAGATTGGCCCAACTCTCTGGAACATGTACCAGGAGGGCAGGTGGCGCTATCGGCGCGCGCGCGCATTGCGCAATTAGCATCAAGGGCGCATACGCGCCAGGTGCGCGTACGCGCGGGTTGGTTTGTGCCTTAGGCCCAATGTTCGCACAGTGCAGGCCTAACTCTCGGGTTTTTGGCTGGGGGTGGAATTTTTGCATCCACACGTATGCGTACATGGCGCGTCCGCGTGGATGGTCGAAAATGCTTGAGGTGCGCGTACACGCCAGGTGCACACACGCGCGGGTTGGTGCTCTGTTTTTCAAAATTTCCAAGTTCTTGCACCAAACCAAGCCTTCTAAACCTTCAAACAGCTACCAAAACACCCTAAAACCTTATTTAACATATTATATTACCAAATATACTCAACAAACTAAATAAAATATGGGATTAAACCTACTTTACCAATATGTACAAAAAGGAAAAAAAAGAAAAGAATTTACCATGGTGGGGTGTCTCCCACCTAGCACTTTTGTTTATTGTCCTTAAGTTGGACTTATGGGGAGCTCCTCTCATGGTGGCTTGTGCTTGAAGCTATCATTGAACATCCACCAATGCTTGAGTCTCCAATAAGCTCCATTCTTCAAAGTCAATAGCTCCAAGCCTTGATGGAGTTCCTCACAAGCTATGATCTCCCAAAATTGATCTGCATGTATTCCCGGGTCCCATATCTTGTTTCCACACCCATCTTTGAGTTGATTATCATTATTCCATTTGGGTGGCATAATCTTGGAATTCTCATTTAAGCAACCAAACAACATTCTAGACCCAAGCAATCTAGTTCTACACCAACCGTTGCAATTAAGCTTTGAACGTGCAGCCATCATGCACCTAGATTGATATTTCCAACCACTAGCCATCTTCCTTTTGCTCTTAAAGCCACAAATATATCTAAGTTGACCATCCGTCTCTAGCAAACCATATTCAAGGGAAATAATAAAGCTTAAGTATAAGGAATTTACGCACTTGAATGAAAGAATGGATGGTGGTGGCTTGGGGAGAGATATCTCCAATGTGCTTGTAAGCACTACTCCCTTGTGTTCTTCTTTGACTACCTCCACCTGTTGACAACTTTCTTCAATTTTAACCCTTTGTTCATCATTTTTATCTACCTCTTCTCCATCACTCAAATCATAAATGGGAGGTTGAGAGAAATCTACCTCCACATTGCTTTCTATCTCATTGGGAGAAGGTTCTTCAAATTCAAAGGATTCACCACCAAGAAGGTTGGATGCATGATCTTCATCACCAAGGGAACTCAATTCTTGCTTCATTCCTTCCAAGTCTTCATTCAAAAATTATTTTAGAGGTTGTGCACTCTCCTCCTCAACATCCAATTCAATCGCCTTGGAGAGGTTTTCTTCAACTCTAGGTTCCCAAGGAGGTTCCGCATCTCCTAAGTCTTCAACCACTTCTTCCTTTTCTTCAATGATCATAGGCTCCTCCAATTGCTCTAATACAAAATAACATTCCTCATTTTCCACCGGAGTTTTCAATCTCTCCTTATGCTTCTCAATTAATTCTCCACATGTGACCATGGGAGTGCTTTGAGTACTCAAGTATTGGGAGGCTAAAGTGCTTACCACCTTGGTCAAGGTAGCCACAAATTCTAGTGTCTTCCTTTGCATTTCTCCTTGCCTTTGAAGTATAAGGCTAAGGATTTCATCCATTGGGGATTGGAGTGGGTAAGAGGGTTCATTGTCTTGGAGAAAGGGTTCATGATAGGAAGGTGGTTCTTCTTGGTGAGGGTATGGTGGTGTATTTTGAGGTGGTTCTTGGGAGTATAGGTATTGGAATGGTGGTTCCATGTATGGCTCATATGGTTCAAAAGGTGGTTGGTATGGTGGATATGGATTAGGGTCATATGGAGGTGTTTGATGAAAATAGGCTTGTGAGTATGGTTGAGGTTCATGTTGAGGATATGACTCATAGGCATATAGCGGTGGTTCTTGAAAGTCACAAGGAGATTCACCATAGCTATTGGATTGGTATGCGTCATAGATTGGCTCTTCTTCATAGTGCATTGGTGGAGGTTGTTGCCAAGAAGATTGATCATATGCATATGGCTCCTCCCACCTTTGGTTATTCCATCCTTGATACACATTCTCATTATAGTCCTCATTTTCTACAACATAATTAGAACCAAACTCATAGACAAAGTAAGAATTCATGATAACAAGAGAAAAGGAAAATAAAATCAAATAAGAACCAAAGAAAACCAAATCCTAAAACTAGCAAGAGCTAACAAAAGCAAACATATTCATACTATTCACATAGATACAATAACCAATAACACAACACCATTGCAATTCCCCGGCAACGGCGCCATTTTGATGAGAGGACTTTTTGTGTGGTTTAGAATTTCACAAATGAAGTCTCATTGTAAAGTATAGTTTCTAAACCAATCAATAATCCTTTCATACAAAAGATTGTTTGTCACTAAAACAAACCCCTAAATTTATAAACCGAAGTATTGGAACCTCAGGTCGTTCTCCCTAGAAATTGCAATAAAGCATCTTGTTATTGGTTATGGAGTATGTTTTGGGGTTTTTGGGATAAGAGACATGAAATGTAAATGGCAATGAAATTCAAATAACAAAAAGGCCTTGGCAAGGGTTGGTAGTCAAGGATCTCTATCCTTATCACTAACCACAACATGAGAATTGGCAAGGATCAATCCCACTAAGTCAACCCATAACTAATAGTAGAGGAAAGTCAAGTGAGCTATATCAATCCACGTCCATAAGTCCTAGTTCTCCACCAAATCAATTAGTGAAATCTAGCGTTAATGGCTCCCAATCGTCAATTACTTGGAGATTAGTGACTCAAGAGTTCCTAATTTACCTTCCCAAGCCAAGAGCATAAAATTCTACTCTAAAATCCTTCCAAACATTTTATCAAACACTTGGAAGGCATAAAAGGAAAGCATAGTAAAATTGCAAGGAATTAAACAACAACAAATCAAATGAACAATAAAGGAACATGAATCATAAATTTTCATTAAAGGAAAAGGGAAGAACAAAAGTACATCAACATAAAAGTAGAGAATTACAAGAATTAAATGCAAAACTAGAAAGAGGAAAGGTAGAAGAAGAAGAAATTGCAAAGGAAAAAGTAAATTTAAGCATGAAATTAACCTAGATCTAAGAATTCCTAATCTAGATCTAACCTACTCCTAATTCTAGAGAGAGCTTCTCTCTCTAAAAACTAACTAAAACTAATCCTAATGTGTGCACATTTTCTATTAAAAAATCACGTGCGCCCACTGGCGCGTACGCGTACAGTGTGCGTGCACGTCCCTTACGTTTTCGCAATCCACGCGTGCGCATACAGTGCGCGTGCGCGTGGATGAAGATATCCAAATCTTTGGATTTTTCATGTGTTATCCACTTTGCATGCTTTCCTCTTCACTCCTTTGATTCATTCCTAGCCTTTTCAACCTGAAATCACTTAACAAACAAATCAAGGCATCTAGTGGAATCAAGGGTGAATTGAATTTAGCTAGTTAAGGACCTAAAAAGCATGTTTTCACATTAAAGCACAAATTGGGAGACAATCATGAAACCATGCTATTTCATTGAATAAATGTGGGTAAAAGGTGATAAAATCCCCTAAAATCAATACAAGATAAACCCTAAATATGGGGTTTATCAGAGGGTCACGAACTTATTGAGATAGTTGTCATGAATCAACATCTGTACTCAGCTGATGAGACTTCCATAAAAGGAGAGGTTAAGACAATATCTACTGAGTCTAACCCTCCAGAACAAAATGGCCCATTGACTCAGCATCTACACGCCCTTACACAGCAATTACTAGAATTGCAAGAGGCTTTTCGAGAAACTCAGGCTTCCAACAGGAATGTAGAACCCCAGCTGAGTCAAACAAGGCAGCAATTGTCTAAGCAAATAAAAGATGAATGTCAGGCGATCCAACTGAGGAGTGGGAAAACATTGAACATCCAACCTCAGAACAGTAGGAAACCAGGGGAAGAAAAGCTGACAGAGGATAACCAGACTGCAGTCCAAGACACCTCTGAGGATGTTGCACGCCCAAAGAGGAATGTCATTGGCGTTCAACGCCAAGAAGGGGTGCTCACTCCTGGCGTTGAACGCCCAAAGGGGGGCATCACTCTTGGCATTCAACGCCAAGAAGGGATACCCTCCCTTGGCGTTGAATGCCCACAAGGGAACAGTGTTCCTGGGGTTGAACGCTAGGAAGGGGGCAGCAAGGGCGTTGAACGCCCAACCAAAGATGGTCAGACACATGCAAGTGCTGATAAGAACCTTCCTAAGCAAGCTACTGACCCCCATTCCAATTCAGTAGGCATGCAACCTACATTAACTAAAGTTGATGAATACAGGGCCAAGATGCCACATCCTCAGAAGCTCCGCCAAGCAGAAAAAGATAAATAATTTGCCTGCTTTGTGGACTATCTCAAGACACTTGAGATCAAGATCCCTTTTGCAGAAGCTCTTGAGCAGATACCTTCTTATGATAAGTTCATCAAAGATACCTTCTATCTGTGCGAAACGTGCGGAGTCAGTTTCGTGTACCAGTGACATGAAATCTCGTTAGTCATGGGTAATTGAGGTCCCTGTAGCGTTAAGACTAAAATACCGAGCTTCATTCTCCGATCCGAAAGATCCGACCTTGTCTGTGGCGTTTTGAGTAGGATCATCAGAGATTGAATTGCGTGAGCTTCACCCTCGTCCAGATTGACTGACCTATTCGGGCATTTAGTTTGGATTAGAGGAGATTAATGACCACTACCCCTGGCTTAATCACTTACAACCTTGCCATTGAATGAATCACTCATTGTTAAAGTAGTCAGTAAGAAGTGTTAATCCAGAAGAACAAGCATCTCCGAGGCCTTAACCGATTTCTTACTGTTGTTTTTACGTCAATTCTTAATTGCTTTCTTTATTATTCTATGTTATGTTCCTACAACAACCATTATCTTTTGTATTTACCTGAGTAAGATCTGCAAGATAACCACAGCTTGCTCAATCCAACAATCCTCGTGGATCGACCCTCACTTACCTGAGGTATTACTTGGATGACCCGATGCACTTGCCGGTTTAGTTGTACGAGTTTCATTTTCGTGCACCAGCATGAGGAGGCCTGGCACCGAGGAGCTCCTCTATCCACTCCCAAGTCGGGTGCTGGTACCATGTGTGGAAATCACACAAGCACCCACCCACCCACTGACTCTCTGTGAGCGCATAGCCCAAGTTTGTGTGCAACGTCCTGCAAGGTAATGGTGCACTCACCTCAAGACGGATGGAAAATGTGGGTCTTCGGACACCAACGCTCCACGAATGCAGTAATTAGGAAGTTGTCAAAGACAAAGTCCCTGAGCTGCACCGTGTCGCTAAATCCAGCCTTTCTCATGCTTAGGGAGTAGTAGGCTAGGTCTCTGTCAAAAACTAAAATATTTCAATAACAAATCTATTTCAATTGTAAAGATTTTTATTTCGAAATAAAAAGATAAAAATAATGATAAATAATTATTTCACATTTTAGAATAATTAACTTTAAAAATCAAATTAATTTTAATTTAAAAAAATAAATTTGAATTAATTAAATATAATCCTTGTTTTGAAAGTTTAGTGGGCATGAAATGAAGCCCGTTGTTCATGTTATTTGTATCTCTCGTTGTTCACTCGGCAGAATTGATGCTAATAACATGCCAAGTAACCTATTTTATGATAACAAATATAATCTATTCTACTCCTGTATAACAACACTAAATTTATCAACGTACCCTAACTGTAATTATATGCTTATTTATATAAAAGAGGAAAACGATAACACTAACCTGAAAGTCAATCTCTCCTACGATGTGCCAAGTCATATTCAGGCAGTTGATGTCATATCTCGTGCATCTACGTGCCCCATAACATCTAAGTATCTCAAAAACTATGATGCACGAACACTGACAAAGACACGGGACACGACACAACACGAGACACGCCGATACACAAATTTTAAAATTTTATAAGACACGAGGACACATATATACATAAAATATAAAGTATTTTTTAGATAAATAATAATGATATTTTGATATTTCTAAATTTATCTTAAAAATACATGTTAAGAATAAGGATGGACACATTAACACGTGATGGTATTTAGGTGTGGACAGGTATGTCTGGCGAAGAATTTTTTATTTTTTATTAAGACACGGTTGGACACAGTAGATAAGCGTGTCGGACAAGTGTCGATAAGTGTCGTGTCCAAAATGTGTCTGACACGGCAACTCAATAAAATGTCCGTGCTTTATAGCTCAAAAATATCAAGAAAAACGCCTGACAAAGGGAGAAATGAGCGTTATAGGGCAATAAAAGTGACACTTGAGGCGCTGTGAACGAGTTCCTTATATAGGCACGTTTAAAACTTATCTCGTTTACAGTGTAAATGAAATAAGAATGCTTATATCTTATTTACAGTAAGCTAAGTGTCATAACTCATAACACATGTGTAAACGCGATACGTGGACTTCGGGACGTGTCTTATCTCGTTTATACGAGATATAAGCATTATTTTTTTATACTATAAACGAAATAAGTGATTCAATATAAATCGATAAAAATGTTTTAAATTATATATTCGTAAATAAAACATTTTATTTATTTAAAAAAAATCGGTCTTAACATTGTGTACTTCATGATTTTTTTTTGTTTGTATACCCTGAATAATGATCGTGTAAAAACCTAAATACACTTAATAATACATGTATTGATAATAAATAAATAAAATTCCAAAAATTTATTCCTGATATACTTGTGGATAAAGATTCTTGATGGGTCTCCAACTCTCTGGTTGTCTGCCTATTTTTTTTGAACTCCGAGTATGCCAAAACTTGGTCCAGCCGTGAATTAATTTGCCCAGAATAATCAAAATTTGCTTTTGAATACCCAGCATTATTGTGATGAGGATGGATAATAACGGATGCTCATTTATGGGTGGCTCATTTTTCCTATGTTAAAAGTAACAAGTTCTTAGAATGAAACAAACTTAATAAAGTTTGAAAAGCACATTTTTTACGCCTATAAAAGCATGAACTGAGGCAAAAAGGTTACAAACAATCAATAACTAGGGATGCACAAGACCCAGACCGGGCCTGATAACTTCGGGGCTAATTTGGCCTGGCTTCGTTATAGCCTGGTCAGACCCGATGTTTCAATAGATGGCCCTGGTTATTTATTAAATTAGGTTCGGGCCAAGCCTCGGGTCACCCAGCCTCGGTCCGTTGGACTCGTGTAGGTGTGCAGTAAAAAAAATAAAAAATATGTATTATGTTTCTTGCCTTTGTGTTCAATATTCACAATTTCACTCTTCAGGCTTCACACTTCACAGTCCACAATATTCAGGGGCTAAGGCACATCATACACTCTCTCTCACTCAAACTCTTTTCCCTGAGGCACAGCGTTGTAGCCCCAACAACCAGCGGAGAGCTCCTCCTTCACACTCCCATACAATTTATGTTTATTAATCTTACCTCACTCTCTCCTTCACCACCAACTTCTTTAGTTTTTTCGCTGTCCCTTTTTTCACCTTCTTCCTCTTTCTCCACCAAGTCTGATCAACTAACACAACAGCTTACCGTCAACCACCGTGCGCACCAGTAACTCGCCTTCAATCACCTCAGAGACTTAGAGTTCTCACCAACGCAGTGTTCATCGCAAGACGCAGAGCAGGTAATTTGTTTTTGCTAAAAACCATTGATTTTCATTTTTTTTTTCTTGCAACTAATGGCCTATTGGGTGCTAGATATTTCACCTATTTTGTTTGTTTTGTTATTTTTTGGGAAGAACTAATAAAATTGTTGATATTTTTCTTGCCATAATTGGTTTAATTTTGAGAAAAACTAACAAAATTGATTTTTTTTTTGTTTAATTTTCTGGTTTGTATTTTGAATACTTCAATGATAAGAGTTACGGATTAGACGAAAGTAGGAAGAAGTTGTTGATTAGAAATAGGAATTAACAATTTAAAGGAATTGGGAGTAGGAACAATAATTTGCAATTATAATTATTGGCTGCCTTAGCAAATTATTGGAAGTAGGAACAATAATTTTATTTTTATAATTTGCACCGCCAGTAATTATAATTGATCCCTTCTACTTCAAATTTGATTGTTATTTAATAATCGAATTTCCTGGTTTGTGCACTTTATGTTATTGTGAGTAATGCTTTGGTGAGTATTGAGTAATGCTAGCTGGCAAGCTGCTGCTTCCTCTATCTTCACGTGAATTTCAACCTTCAATTATTATCTATGCCTCACTTCACTTAAGTCTTACAAGAATAAGAATGAGACTAACATACTTATGAATCTTTCTTATTTGTTTTGTTTTTCTTTTTTGGATTAGTTAATTAAACATTTAATTCTCTTTTCATTTGTTATTATTAAATGATGAGACTTAACACCTGTTTAAGTATGCTCAGTTTTATTTAGATATATTGTATTTATGCTCAGTTGTTTAAGTATGTTTAATTTTTTTTAGATATATTGTTATATGAACCTTTTTTATGTTTAGATAAACACAAATGGGAAGAGGAGATCATAGTTGTATTACAGTCTAAAGTAATGAAGACAACAAAGCTATGAACATAGAGCATGAGGTTGCTGCTGTCGAGGGACAGCAAGCTAACGAGGGACAGCAGGCTACTTGCAAGGGAAAAAAGTCTTATGTTTAGACGCATTTTAAATAGCTTCCATTTAGCGAGTCCAATGGAGAGCACAAGGCCAAATGTAATCACTGTAAAAAAGTATATCTATGTCACCCAACTAGACATGGCACAAATTATTTGAATAAACACTTAAAAATTTCTCACAAGTGGATATTTACAAAAGCAGGCAAAAATGGGACACTTCATGGCTATATGCCTAAGGTTGCTGAAGAAGGTGAAGCTGGCAAAACTTTCAAAGTCAATGGCTATAGCTTGGAAGATTGTAGGAAGGCAATGGCTGAGTTTATTATCCTTGATGAACACCCTTTTAAAGTGGTCGAAGGAATTGAGTTTCGCAAAATAATTAATCGATTTGAGCCAAGATTTACTGTACCATCCAGGATGACAATGTCAAGAGATTGCTTTTAGCTTTATTTAGATGAGAAGAAAAAACTTAAAGCTTGGTTGGCAAAGTCATGTGCTCGAGTTTGTTTGACATCAGATTGTTGGACATCAAATCAAAATCTTAGCTACATGAGCCTAACTGCACATTTCGTTGATGATGAATGGAAGCTACAAAAGAGAATTTTCAACTTTTGCTTGATTGAGAACTACAAGAGAGAAACAATAGGGAGAGAAATTGAGACATGTTTGAGAGAGTAGGGAATTGAAAAGGTCTTCACAATCACATTAGACAATGCATCTTTAAATGATGGGGCTATTACTTAGCTTCAAAGAAAATTAGCTGCAAATGGTGGATTGGTGTGCGGAGGAAAATATTTGCAAATGAGGTGTTGTACTCATGTTCTCAACTTGATGGTGAATGAAGGAATTAAAGAGCAACATGCCTCCATTAAAAGCATTCGGAATGCTATTAGGTATATTAGATCTTCTCCCAAAGAATTAAAAAATTTAAAGAATGCATTGAGGCTAAGTTGATAGAGTCTAAAAGTCTTGTTTGTTTGGATGTTCCAACTAGATGGAATTTCACCTATCTAATGTTAAAACATGTTGAAAATTTTGAAAAAGCTTTTGATAGACTTTATGATCAAGAAAATGATTTTTTTAGATGGTTTGGAGAGGATAGTGGGGGTAAAAAGAAAGTTAGTCCACCCACGGCACTTGATTGGCAACATGCTAGGCTATTCATTGATTTTTTGAGAATCTTCTATGAGATTACTTTATGTTTCTCAACTTCTTTACATGTTACTTCAAACAAATGCTTTCATGAAATTGCATCTATAAATTCTCAACTAACATCTTGGAGCCACAACAATTCTGAATTATTTGGAACTATGGCATGCTCTATGAAGGCTAAATATGATAAATATTGGGGACCAGTTGACAAGTTTAATCCTTTGATACTTGTTGCCGTTGTTTTAGATCCTCGATACAAACTTGATTATCTTTGTTGGTGTTTGGAGGATGTATATGATAAGGAAGTGGCTACTAGTATGACTAGTTTTGTAAAATTTACACTGGAGACATTGTACAAATTTTATTCAAAAGAAATTGTAGATGATAAAGTTCTTGATGATGGTGGCGGTTCCTCTAGAGCTGTTTTGGATGATAAAGATAGTGGTCAGTCTAGTGCTAAGGGTGTTGCTGCAAATATAGTGAATTTGTGGAAAAAACAAAATAAGGAAAAAGCTAATGCAGATAGCAAATCAGATGTTGAGAAATATTTTGCCGAAGATCCTGTGGACGTGGAAGATGAGAATTTTGATATATTGGCTTGTTAAATGGATCAAAATATAAAATTCTTTCTCCCATAGCCCGTGATGTATTTGGTATTCCAGTTTCAACTGTTGCATCTGAATCATGCTTTAGTACCGGTGGGCATGTGGTTGATCTTTACCGTAGCTCTTTGTCACCAAAAATGGCAGAAGATTTAATCTACACTCAAAGTTGGTTGTATCCTTCTAAGCAGATATTTGAAGAACTTGAGTTTGATCAATTTGACAGTAGTGACAAAATTGTTAATGGTATATTTACTTTATGATGTCTTTATTCTTTTTTTATTATTTAATTTAATTCATATAATAATCTTGAGAGACTAATTTTTATGTTTTGTAGATGTTACTAACACATCTACACAACAAGAATCAAGTTCACAACCTTGAGAGCAAACTACGAATCAAATGAATTTTGTTCTGTAATTGCTTGCTACTTAATATTTTGTTGTTATTGGTTGGTATAACACTATAAATTATCATTATTATTATGTTAATCTTGTGTTGGTTGTTAACTTTGTTTTAATTGTCTTTTGAACTTTGAATGTTTAGTGTGTAATTGACATTAGTTGTTTCTTCACTAATTTTCTCGCTCTGGAACTTTGGGAGGGATGGTTCAATTTGTGGCACAGGGCTTGGTGTTGTTGTCTTGGATAGAGGCATGCATACTTGAATTGGAACTCTAAACAAGACAAAAATAAAAAGTTAACAAACTCCCTTAAAATAGATGATCAGAAAATTGAAATTTAGTTGTAAAACTCACATATCAAGCAGTTCAGATTGTGAATGTGTCTCCATCCAAACAATGATCATCTTTTGTTGAGCTGAGTCACTGACCGATTCTTCTTCCAGACCCAAGTTGAAATCCACCAAAATAATGACAAAATACACTTGAAGCATTGAAAAGAAACACATGCTCTATTTTTTGAAAACTTACATAGTTGCATATTTTTCTTTTTTTTTTCCTGCCTTTTTTTCTTGAATAAAATATTAAAGGGCTTTTTTTCTTAAAAAAATATATACAGAATTAGAAGCAAATGGTAACAAAAGAATTAAGCAAATGGTATTAGAAACAAAAATTACATGCTATCTGTGGGTTTGTTTAAGTTGCTTAGACCCATTTGTGTTTGAAACAAATGATCATTTTCGCTTCCTAAGTTCACCTCGGGCATTCTAAGCATAGAATAAATATCATTCAGAAAAAATATAATTTAATTAAATCAGGTTCTTGAAATTCTATCAAATAAAGGATCTTACATTTTGGATGAGTCATAGTGACCTTCCGTCGATGGGAGCCTAGCTTCCTTCATTCTGGGAAAGTAAAAACAATTATCAACAATAAAAACACCTTAAAATTGGCAATATACACCCAAATTCAACATACCCCTGTGCAGCCTTTTCATTGGTTTTCTTCTTTTTTGATTCTCTGAAGAATTCTTCTATTTCTTCAGTTCTTACATCAGTTATGACAGTACATGCAAAAGAACATGTTATCAAATAATATTTTTATGATAAAGGGTTAGATAGCTTTACAACGTATCTTACACATCATATGATTTAATTTTTTCTTCAGAAGATGAATCCTCAACAATGTGCTTTCTTTTTTTGGATTGCGTCCTGAAAATCAAAAAAGTATGAATCAGACAAATACAACAAAACTGATGATAAAATACTCCGGCAAGCAATGCATACTTTTTGGGTGGAGTCTGAATTTTTTTTCTTTGAATTTTGTTTAATTAGTGGTGACGATTCTTCACTTCTGAAATTAATTTAGAAACACCATGTTAATACATCAAATTTTGATAATAAGCAGAAAAGAAAGCAATGCAATCACAATTTCAGAACATTACTCATCATTGGATTCACTTTCACTTTCTGAAGTGGAATCCTCCAAAATCTGTTTCCTTTTTCTAGATACCATTCTGGAGAGCAAACAATCATTATAAAAAAACACCCTAAAAATGACAAAATACACCAAAAAATATTACTTACTTTTTAGTTGTCCTGGTGGGTTGTTTCCTTCTTTTTGTTGCTTCCTCTGAGTCTTGTTCAAACTCAGACTCAGAGGAAAAAGCAAGTTCACTCTCAGATGAATCACTCTCGGATGAACTTACCTTCTTCTTTTTTGTCTTTTTCTTTTTGTCTTTCTTTTCTTTCTCTTTCATTTCCTTCAATTTCTTTTTCACTTCTGCTCTCTTGACGATGACCTGAAACAGTCGAAACATTATTTTACACCATCTACATAAATAAAATACACCCAAATTAGAGAAGATATTCTATTCATTTACCATATGGCCATCAATTTCTGCTCTGATCCTCGCAACCAGTAGCTCCCTATTCCAATGGCTAACCCACGGCGGTCCAAGGATTGCTTCTGCTTTCTTGTCTACGTATTTGGTTATATGAAAATAGACTATCATCAAGGTATAGAGGCAGCCATCAATCGATTTTTTCTTTTTCAAACAGTAATTGGTTATGCCTTTGATGATGAAATTGAGGACATGGCTAGGGCTGGCAATATATACCCTATCCACGGGTACCCAACCCGTTCGAGTAGGGTTGTCTACCCTACCCGCAGCAGGTAGGGTTATTATATAATATATATGTAAAAGTTATGTATGTAGTGAAGAAAGTGAGTCTTGTACTCACAATCTTCTTCTTATAAAAAATTGAAATAATCACTAAACTAGTTGATGATTATATTATTTATAATTTTATGTTGAATTTCTTTAAGATTTTATTATTTTTAATTTTAATTTGAACTTAGTTTTTTATTTTCTATTTTATTAATATGTATGAAATTTGGAATGGTTGAATTTTATATTTATTTGAAAAAATTTTTGTTTCTGTGGGTAGGGTAGGGTTTAGAACTTTAGGGTGCGGGTAGGATTAGGGTTGAGAGATTCTCAATCCGCGGGTAGGGTAGGGTAGAGTTTTAAGAAAGTTTTCAACCTGCAGGTAGGGTTAGGGTATAGTCTAAACCCAACCCTACCCTACCCATTGCCAGCCCTAGACATGGCTGACCCAGTTGCACTCTGTTATGTTGTCCATTCGAAAAATTGAAGCTAGGTGAACAGGAGATACTTTGTCTATCGTAGTTGGCAACAAGAATGCCATTTGAATATAGAGGATGAAAATCCTCTTGAACATTAGGCGATCTTGATCGTTGTCAATACTAATATCATCTGATTGGTCAGATTCTTTAATATTTTTCCCTGGAACCTTCTAAAAATCTCTTTGTTCTCCTCAGAATGATCCTTAAAATTCACTTTATCGGAAAATAGGTCTCCTATAAAAAAGAAAATAAATTACACTCCAAATCACTTGAAATACACCCAAATAACAGCCATATACACCTAAATATATCTCTTGATTACATGAGATCAGAATAAGATATTACAAAGAATAGATTACAAAATGCAAGTATAAAGGTTTTCTATAATCAGTTACCTAATGCATTGAGGCCAAGGGCAGCTCCTATTTTTTTGGGTTTAATTTTAACGAACCATGCCTTGTGTCAAATTTGTTTTTGTGCAAATTAAAGGAATTAGCCAACTCCTTCAACAGTTTGTGTGGCACATTCATCGACGGGATGTGCATGAGACCACCAAATCCTAATTCGAGAACGATGACCTTCTTTGCCTCGCTCATCTTTTCAAACTTTTCACTCAGTAGTCGCGTAGCACATTTCAAATCCTTCATTTGCTTTAAACAAAGCAAAATGAGAGTCATTTAAATAACCTATATTTATACTAGGAAAATTGGAATTGTTCTAATGTGTGTGTGCTTACATTGTATTTTTTTCCTGTGTGTGTGTGTGCTTACATTGTGTCATTTTTACTGTAAGGAATAAAAAATATTACCAATAGATAAAAATACTAACCGCATACACCCAAATACCATCAACATACACCCAAATAACTGCCAGATTCACCCAAATACCAGCCCCATACACCCAAATCCAGTCCTATACACATTTATTATTTTTTCGGTTACACACTATTACATGAGTTCAAAATGATATTCAAGTCAACTAAACATGCATACAATGACACTATAAGCTAAAGCACAAGTACAACAGCACCAGTTACACTTGAATACTCTTGATATATATACCAGACACATACACATGGATTTTTTTTTTAATTACATAACGTTATATGAGTTCAAAATGATATTTAAGGTCAAAATTTCACTATAAGCACTAGTCAAATTCGAATTCGATGATATACACCCAAATATGAGTTCACTTGAAATACATTACAAAGTTTATATGTATACAAACTCACTTCTAAACATGCAAACATGTACAAAAATAGATGAAAAATCACGTTAAACCATTCACTAAAAGTACGTAAAACAGTATAACCGACTTGAGCAGTTTCACCAGAACCTTAATATCTACTTTAAACCAAGAACATATAATGAATCTACTTAATAAAAGAGAAATACAACGATATAATGCTTCGTTTTCAAAATCAGAAAGAGAAATCTGAAAAATCTAGAAGATTAGTGAAACGGTACCTTGAATAATGTTTCTTCTTTCTTTTTGGTGTTTTTTGATGGAGATTTTGATGTTTGCTTGTTGATTTTGTCGACTGTTGGCGAGGAGTTTGAAAGTTTCTTCAGAGTTTTCGAATGTGCTTTGAATCTCGACGGTTGTGGTTTTGATTGAGAAAGAAGAAGAAGAGTCGTTCATAATGGTGAGTAGCACGCTTTGGAAACGGTTGAGTGACGTACGTGTTTAACATGCTTGAGTTGGGTGAGAGTAGTTTTTGTTGGGCTTGGCCCAACTTGTAGGACATGTAAGTCAAAAAGACTTGTATGTGTAGCATAACTGGGTAATAATTTTCATTATGTTAAAGCTCTCTCATCTTGAATTTAATGCTCTTGATATATTTGGAAACAACTACTTATCATGGATACTAAATGCTAAAATCTATCTTGGCTCAATGGATCTTGGAGATACCATTAAGGCTGAAAATAATACATCCCAGAAGGATAAAGCCAAATCCATGATCTTCCTTTGTCGTCATCTTGATGAAGGATTAAAAAATAAATATTTCACAGATCTACAAGATCTTTTAGTGTGAAATAAATATTTCACACTAAAAGATCTTGTAGATCTGTGAAAAAAACCTTGAAGAAAGGTATAATCATCAAAAGACAGTGATACTTTCTCAAGCCCAATATGAGTGGACACACTTGCATTTACAGGATTTTAAATCCATAAATGAATACAACAACAACAACAACAAAGCCTTGTCCCACTAAGTGGGGTCGGCTACATGAATCAAACGATGCCATTGTGCTCTGTCATGTATCATGTCTACAGAGAGACCGTTTACATGTAGATCTCGTTTGACCACCTCATGGATGGTCTTCTTAGGTCTTCCTCTGCCTTTCGCCCTTTGTCCATCTTCCATCTCATCCACCCTCCTGACTGGATGTTCTATCGGTCTTCTTCTCACATGTCCAAACCACCTCAGACGCGATTCAACCATCTTTTCCACAATGGGTGCTACTCCAACTCTCTCCCTTATATCTTCATTCCTTATTTTATGCAATCGTGTATGACCACTCATCCATCTCAACATCTTCATCTCTACCACACTCAGCTTATGTTCGTGCTCCCCTTTAGCCGCCCAACACTCCGTACCATACAGCATAGCCGGTCTTATAGCGGTGCGATAGAATTTACCTTTAAGTTTTAAGGGCACTTTTTTGTCGCATATAAAACCAGATGCACTCCGCCATTTTGACCAACCTGCTTGGATCCATAAATGAATACAATTCAGCAATATTCTGAATTACCTCACGAATGAAATTATGTGGGAAAAAGATAATTGAGAATGAAACAATGAGTTAATTTTAAAAATATTATGAGCTAATTTTTTGCCTTCTTGTTGCTGAATGCAACAATGAGTTGCTTTTAAAAAATCATGAAGCACGTCGAACTGGCGCCGCCCCATTTCTTGAAGAAAATGCGGTAAATCATTACCCCAGAAGAGGTAAATGGTAAGGTTTTGGTAACAAGAAAAATTATGAAGGAAGAAAAATTATGTTCACAAGAAATGATCTCACCAGAAGTGGGATAAAAAAAGAAATAATAGGCAAAATAAATCAACAGAGGATAAATATTCCATTGTGATGGAAAGGGTCATTGGTCACGTACCTATCGTACCCCAAGGAAACTAGTCGATCTTTATCAAGCATCTTTAAAAAAGAATGACAAAGGAAAGGAGACGAATTTTATTTCAAAGGTTGTTGCTGAAAATTACACCACTCATTATGAAGTATCTGATTTCTTTGAGAATCCTGAAGGAAATGTTGGTCATTTGATCAATGATGGAATAGTTTAATATGTGAGTTTGTTAAGTACTCATGTAAATAAATAATGTAAGAAACTTCTTGTTAAGTTTTATTTTCTATGCATTCGAATTTCAAGTATGATGTATATAAATAAGGTTTAATAAAATATTTGTGTTTATTAATTTCAAAATTACTAAATGTGTCAAGGTCAAAAATAATAATAATAAAATTTTTAGTATTTGATACTATGTACAGTACTTCTTAGAAAAATAATTTCAATCAAGAAAATAATTTTACTGTGCATATACTTTTATTTATTTTATTATTATTTGTCTTTGAAGAAAATGGCAAGGACAAATAGTGAAGATGTTTGTCTTGCGGATAGTGCAAGTTCGCATACCTTTCTCAAAAGTAATATATATTTTACACATCTTGTACCAAAAGAAGAATATGTTAATACTATTATTGGCTCAGGTAATGTGATAAAAGGCTCCGAAAGAGCTATAATTTTGTTTTTCGAAGGAACAAAATTCATAATAAATAATGCACTATTATCTACTAAATCTCTAAGGAACTTGCTGAGTTTTAAAGATATTCACCGAAATGGATATCATATTGAAACAATGAATGAGGGAAGTCATGAGTACTTATATATCACAACTCATGATTCAAATAAAAATGTTATATTAGAAAAGTTATCCTCACTTTCATCTGGGTTATATTATACTAAAATTAGTGCAATTGAATCACATGCCATTGTAAACCCGAAGTTTACCAGCCCAAATGAATTTATAATTTAGTATGATCGATTGGGTTATCCAAGAACAACTATGATGCGAAGAATTATTGAAAACTCCCATGGACATTCACTAAAGAACCAGAAGATTCTTAAATCCAGTGAATTTTGTTGTACTGCATGTTCTCAAGGAAAGCTAATTTTAAGACAATCACCAGTGCAGATTGGATTTGAGTCTTCTTAATTCCTAGAAAAGATTCAAGATGATATATGTGGACCTATTCATCCATCATGTGGATCTTTTAGATATTTTATGGTCCTAATAAATGCATCTTCGAGATGGTCACATGTGTGCCTGTTGTCTTCTCGCAAACGCCTCAAATTATTCGATTAAAAGCACACTTTTTAGAAAATCTAATCAAAACAATTCGTCTTGATAATGCTGGTGAATTCACTTCCCAAGCCTTTGATGCTTATTGTATGACTAATGAAATAAGCGTTGAACATCCAGTAGCTCATGTTCACACACAAAATGGGTTAGCAGAATCACTTATTAAACGCCTTCAATTAATTGCTAGACCTTTACTTCTGAGAACAAATCTCCCAACCTCGGCTTGGGGACATGCTATTTTATATGCCGCAGCACTTATTCATTTGAGGCCAACAAGTTACCATAAGTTCTCTCCTATGCAATTAGCTTTTGGCCAGCAGCCAAATATTTCCCATTTAAGAATATTAGGTTGTGCGATATATGTTCCCATTGCACTACCTTCTCGCACCAAAATGGGACCTCAAAAAAAATTGAGGATATATATTGGATATGATTCTCTCTATAGTGGGGTATCTTGAGATACAAACTAGAGATGTATTTAAAACTTGATTTGCAGATTGTCATTTTGATGAAAATTTCCAACATTAGAGGAAGAGAATAAGCTTCCTGAAAAGGAACTTAATTGGAATGCATCATCCTTGATGCATTTAGATCCTCGATCAGGGCAATGTGAACTAAAAGTTCAAAAGATTATACATTTGCAAAGAACAGCAAATGAATTACTTGATGTATTTTCTGATACGAAAAGGATAACTAAATCCTATATACCAGCTAAAAATACTGCAATTCGAATTGATGTCCCAGTCAGACAAATGGCCACTGAAACAAATTCACGTCAGAAGTGTGGTAGGCCTGTCGGTTCCAAAGACAAAAATCCTCAAAAAAGAAAAGAGGTAAATACTGAAGTTGTCCAAAATTCTGATATAGTTTTGATGCTAGAAGATGTTCAGGTACTTGAAAATACTGAAAATTGTGAAAATGATGAGATCTCGATAAATTATGTCTTTATAGGAGAAAAATGGAACCGAAATAAGACAATTGTCAATGAAATATTTGCATATAATGTGGTATTACATATCATGTATGAAAGTAAGGATCTTGAGCCAAAAACAGTCGAAGAATGTCGACAAAGGAATGATTGGCCAAAATGGGAAGAAGCTATGAAGACTGAGTTAAACTCACTTGCAAAACGTGAAGTTTTTGGACATATAGTCCGTACACCAAAAGATTTAAAACCTGTTGGATACATATGGGTATTTGTGAGAAAAATAAAGTTGTACGCTACAAGGCTCGACTTGTGGCACAAGGTTTTTCACAAAGGCCCAGTATAGATTATGAAGAAACATATTCTCCCGTAGTGGATGCAATAACATTGCGTTATTTGGACATTTTATCTACATACCATAAACTACATATGCATTTAATGGATGTGGTAACAGCTTACTTATACGGATCATTAGATCATGATATCTATATGAAAGTTCCTGAAGGATTAAAAATATCTAAATCATCCAATGAATATTCACAGGAGTTATACTCAGTCAAATTACAAAGATCTTTATATGGTCTAAAATAATCTGGACGAATGTGGTATAATCGTCTTACTGAGTATCTGGCCAAAAATGAATTTAAGCATGATGATATCTGCCCATGTGTTTATTATTTATTTTTGAATAAACATGGTTTTCAATGATCTTTTTTTTTTTACTATTAACTATTAAATAATATATATAATTTTACAATCATTTTAATAAATTTATAATTTCTAAAGGCATAAAAAATTATAATTTTTATATTCACAAACATTAAAATCTTTGTAATTATAAATATCTAATAAACATAATTATAAATCAAGTTTTCATCCAAAACATAATTATAAATATTGTCTCCAAAGTAAAAAAAACATAATCCAAAATACTCAATTTTCATCTTCATTCTCTTATAAGTTGGGTTTGGGGAAGTTGGATTTTGGCTAAAAAATTGCAAAAATACCCCCTTGCAAAAAAAAATACTAAGCCCGGCGAGAAAGCCCGCCCCGTTGCCAAAGCCCGCGGTTTAAGCGGTGCGGGTTAGGCGGGCTTTTACTATTTGGCGATCCCAAATTTTCAGCCTAGCCTATCTTTTTTGGTAGGTTATGTGGGCCGACTTGAAGAGTTTAGGCCCGTTTGCCACCCCTACCTGAAATGCAGCCCGTTGTTCACGTTATTCGTATCTCTCATTATTCACCTGGCGGGATTAATGCTAATAACATGCCAAGTAACCTATTTTATGTTACCAAAACATAATCTATTCTACTTATGTATAACAACATTAAATTTATCAAAGTACCCTAACTGTAATTATATCGCTCCCGTGATGTGCCAAGTCGCATTTAGGCAGTTGATGTCATCTCTCGTGCATCTATGCGCCCCATAAGGTCTGAGTATCTCAAAAGTAAAAAATATAAAAAAAAACGCCTGACAAAGGAAAAAATGAACGTTAAGGGACAACAAGAGTGACACTTGAGGCGCTATAAACGAGTTCTTTATATAGGCGTGTTTAAGCCTTATCTCGTTTACAGTGTAAACGAAATAAAAAATGCTTATATCTCATTTATAATAAGCTAAGTGTCATAACTCATAACACATGTGCAAACGTAATTGTGTCTTATCTCATTTATACGAGACATAAGCATTTTATACTGTAAACGAAATAAGTGATGCAATGTAAATTAATAAAAATGTTTTAAATTATATATTCATAAATAAAATATTTTATTTATTTAAAAAAAATCGGTCCTCAAATTGTGTACTTAATGAATTTTTTTGTCTGTATACCCTAAATATATAATAGTCGTGTAAAAATCTAAATACACTTAATAATACACGTATTGGTAATAAATAAATAAAAATTCCAAAAATTTATTCCTGATATACTTGTGGATAAAGATTCTTAATGGATTTCCAACTCTCTGATGGTCTGTCTGTTTTTTCTGAATACCCAATCGTGAATTAATTTGCCCAGAATAATCAAAATTTGCTTTTGAATACCCAGCATTACTATTAAGGTATTTTCTCAATGTTGATAGGGCACTAATATTTCTGCCCAAAGAAAAGGCACTAAACATATTAAAGTTAAAGAGATTCTGTTAGTCAGTTACCGTGAACAATATGTGTTGCACAAACCATGACTGGATCAATGAAATAAAAATGTAACCGCGATTAATTCGTGAAACCTATGTCTTATGGGTTAACAATAAAAATGACAAATAATAAAAAGTTTATCTTTATACATTATTTAGTGTTTCTATATTTTTCTTATAAAAAAAGAGACAAAATATATTAATTCAATATTCCAGAATACAATATCTCTATTGATGTCTCCCATGTTAAACACAATTTTATTTTATGTGTGCATATTTCAGTATTCTGTCTTTATAAATAAACGCAACCTAAAAGATCACATTCATCAAATTGGTCTCAAAAGAATAAATATCTTAAATTAGTATCTAAAAATAATAAAAGTAAATTATATTGGTTCTTTTGTTAATTAGATAATAACGTATTGTAAAATAATTACGTCTTGTGTTATCATCTAATTGATAAAAGTAGCAAATCTAAATTTAGATTGTACTTTTTTTCAGGATTAATTTAAAATATTTGATCTTTCAAAAATTAAATTAGCACACTATTAATTTTTTTAAAGACTACTTTGACTATTAACTATATTTCTTTCATTTTAACCCCAATTTTCTGTGCTATTTATTTTGTATATAGTATATTGACCTAAAAAATCATGCAAAATTATTGCCATCACCTTCAGCCCACCTTCAGTGTTTAGGGCTGGTCGTTTCACCCCACCAGAATAAACAAAATATAAAGAAAAAATCTCACCAATTAACAACTATTTGATCGGTATTCCCTTCATTCAGTCGTCAATGTATTTAGTCACCAAAAAGAAAGTCGTCAATGTATTTATGCAATCTAACATCAATGTAAAATATTGAGATACTAACAAATCTTTCAGCTATAAAAAAAAGTACCTTCAAATATTTTTTTTTCATCTTTATTTTTGAGTAAACATGGTTTTCAATGAATTTCAAATTAAACAATTTATATTTTACAAATTTCTATTATTCAGGAAGTCCTAAAAAAATATTCATGTTAAATAGATTAATTTGTTGCTACT
>NC_029794.2:8360324-8374883 GCF_000816755.2 Arachis ipaensis | reverse complement strand
GAGAAAGTGTAAACCCCGCTAAAATCGGTAAATAATTAGTTAATAAATTAAATTTTAATTAGAAAAATTAAAAATATAAATTTAATATTAAAATAGGGTTGAGCTCTTCAAGACGAAAATTTTGACACCAATTTCAAAAAATTTAGCCCAAAATTGGACTGAACGGACCGAACCGATTGAAGTAGGCCCAAACCGGACCCATAGGCCCAACCGAGCCCTTATTAATGAGACAATCAGCATCTCCTTCTTCTCCAACTTAACAGATCCACGCTGCAACTTGAAGAGAGGAAAGGGAGAGCTTTCCAAACCCTAGCCCCTTTAATCAAACTACCATAACTTTTCCGTCCGAGCTCCGATTGCCGCACCGATCGCGGTCACGCGTCCAGCGCGTCGAGCTCTACATTTCTGTCGGATCAATTTTACCGGTATGCTCCATTTTCGTTTCACAATCTCTATCCCCTTTCTTATGGTGAAATTGAACCCTTGTGATGAAATCTTGCCCAATTTGGTGTTTTAGGTTCGATCTAGCTTTCGAAGCTTATTGGGCTTGATTTATTATGCGTATGGGTATGATGAGAACAACCTAAACCATAGTCAATTCTGATTTTATTATGAAGAGGCTGAATTTGGAATATATATGTGAATTAGGTGTGAATTAAGTTTGTATATAAGCATTGAAATTGAAAAGTAAGCATTTGGAAGCTTGGTGGTGATTGAAGCTAAGGTTGTGGTTGATTTTTTTGAGCTTGAGGGGCTGTGTTGTGACTTGGGTGGCTGCCTTGGACTAAATAAAGTGATCGGCCAAGGTATGGTTTAGGTTTCGTGCGTTTAATATATAAGGTTTTGTGAAAACTTAGGCTAGAGCATTATAGGATAAGTTGGAATGGATAAATGTATTAAATGTTTAGTTTTGTGGTGATGTTGGATAATTTGATGATTGAGTTTGTGTTGAGATTAATGAGCATGAGTTGTTGGTATTGTTGAATATGTGCTTTTGACTTTAGTAATAATGATGGGTTGGTGATGTTGTTGATATAAGTTAATGAATTTTTATGATTATGACTTGTTGATTTATTAAAAGTGATTTATGAGTAGTTATTGATGAATGGAGGAGATGAGTTAATAAATTCTAATCATGGTAACTTGTGGTTAAAAAGGGTGGATCTTGGAATAATATATGTGTTTTATGAGTTGGTATGAGTGTTAAAGTGGAAATAGTTAGTATTGATGAAATAGGGCTTGATATATGGTAAGTGTATAGGTTTATTGGGTAAGAAATGAGAAATTGGTGAAAAATGGGGTTTGGGATATTTTGATAAAATATGAATTTTGATGAATTTTGGCAGTCCATATCTTGCTCTACAAATTTTGAATAAAGATGAAGTTTAATTTGTTTTAAATTAAAGAGTGTTTAACAAGCTTGATATTGATATAAAGTTTGCAGAAAACCGAATTTTGTAGAGAAAGTTATGGACGCCGAAAATTTGGTGCGAAAAACTGAAATTTTGAATATTGCAGCAGAACCAGGTTTTCTGATGTGTGCCCATGCACACATCTGTGCGCGCACACCCAACAGAAGCAAAAATTCAACTGTGCGTACGCACGCCTCTGTGCGCACGCACACACCAGGATAGGCCTTCTGTTGGTGGCACTAGCACAAGTGCGGCGCATGCACACTTAGTGATGTGTGCGCACGCACACATTCTGCTTCCTTTCAGGGTTGTGCGCGCGCACACATGTGTGCATACGCACACACCCTGTTTTTCAGCACCTATATTTTTCTGTTCTAAACATGGTTTTGAACCCCTAAACCCCTATTTTTGTCCTGTTAACCTTAGATTCTACTTGCAAGCTTAGTAAGTAGCAGAAGTTAGGATTTTAAGGTAACTTGAAAATGAAGAAAGAGGTAAATATGATAAGTTATGTGAAAGAGAAGTGGTTATGGAATGAATTAATGATGCCATGGCTTGATAAATGACTAAACAATGATTATGAATATTAAATATCTTATGAATGATGACATCTGAGATACGAGTTTTTCTGGGTAACAGAACCGTGGCTCGCCACCACGTGTTCCAGGTTGAATCTTGATACTCTATTGACCCTACGTCATAAGGGTGACTGGGCACGTATAAATTCTCGGGTATGGATAGCCCCCATTGAGTGATTTATGAATGAATGTTTGAATGATGAATGAATGTAAAATCTATGCGTAGACTCATGGGAATGCGCGACGGGGACAGTCTAAGATTTTCGGACTTGTTGGGTTGGATGGATAACCGACAGATGAGTCTCATCAGCCATAGGATAGGCATACATTATGTGTATTTGTTTGTTTTTATTGCTATGTATTACCTGAGATTGCCTAACTGAATAAATGTATTCTGCTACCTGTTATAATTGCTACTTGCACTATCTGTTTCTTACTTATGCGTGAACTTGTTTGGTTGCTTGTCTCTGCTGAATTGTGGATGACGGTGGAATGGAGGAAGGGTGAATTGGTTAAGCATTAGAGGTTAGGTTTTAAGGCAAATAAGTATAGGGTACTTAGATTACCTATCCCTTTTTATGGCTTCTGTTTAGAAATTAAGTTATATAACTGTATGTTGGAGTTCTAGGATTGCCTCTGGCATTCCTAAGACCTTATTTATTATACGTGTGGCACATTTACCATGCTGAGAACATCCGGTTCTCATCCCATACTGTGTTGTTATTTTCAGATATAGGTCGAGAGACTCCTCGCTAGGCATTTGGATTTCCTGAAGCGGAGTAGTCTGGAATATTTAGGATTTTCTGTTTATTTATATATGTATATATGTACTTAGCTTGCTCTCCAAGATACTTGATTATTTTTGTTCCTCATAGAGGTTACAGGAGGGCTAGGGTCCTTTTTCTGTATTTTGGGTATTTGGGATACTTATGTTTATATATGTATATATTCTCCGGCCAGCCTTGACTTCGCAGGCTGAGTCAGGAGCTAGTTTCACTGTATTCTTGACTCTTTTTTCGCTCTTTCGTTTATTCATATCTTTGACTTTTAGGTTTCTTAGCTCGAAAGTAATTCTATTCTTTGAGTGTTTCGCTTTTTATTTTGCGATACATTGTTTTACCCATTTTTCAAGGCTCCTAGTATATTTTATCCTTTGTTATGTATTATTATATATTTTATTTTAGAAGTCGTAATACCACACTACCTCTATTTTACATCCAAGGTGTAAAGCTCTGTGTGGTAGGATGTTACAGAAAGTATACGAGAACAACATTTTTTTTGAACAACCTTAACAATAGGTTAAAAAAGGAAAGTTAATTTTAATTTTAAAAATCAAATTTGAATTAATTAGATATAATCCTTGTTTTGAATGGTTAGTGGGTCTGAAATTAGGGGTGGCAAGCGGAGAAGCCCGCCCCACCCCGCCTAGCGAGGCAGTCCTAAAATCTCACCCCGACAAATCTCCTCTTTTTTTTTACTATTAACTATTAAATAATATATATAATTTCATAATCATTTTAATAAATTTATAATTTCTATCAATTTTTCATCCAAAACATAATTATAAATATTGTCTCCAAATCAAAATAAACATAATCTAAAACATAATTATAAATATTGTCTCCAAAGCAAAACAAACATAATCCAAAATACTCAATTTTCATCTTCATTCTCTTGTAAGTTGGGTTTGGAAAAGTTGGATTTTGGCCAAAAAATTGTAAAAATATACCCTTACAACAAAAAATACTAAACCCAGCGGGGAAGCCTGCCCCGCCTTGCCAAAGCCCGCAGCTTAAGCGGTGCGAGTTAGGCGGGCTTTTGCTATTTGGCGATCCCAATTTTTCAGCCTGACCCGCCTTTTTTGGCGGGTTACGCAGCCCAACCTGGCGAGTTTTGCCCCGTTTGCCACCCCTACCTGAAATGCAGCCCGTTGTTCACGTTATTCGTATCTCTCATTGTTCACCTGGCGGGATTAATGCTAATAACATGCCAAACAATCTATTTTATGTTACCAAAACATAATCTATTCTACTCAGGTATAACAACACTAAATTTATCAAAGTACCCTAACTGTAATTATATGCTTATTTATTTAAAAGAATAAAACGACAACACTAACCTGAAAGTCAATCGCTCCCGTGATGTGCCAAGTCACATTCAGACAGTTGATGTCATCTCTCATGCATCTACGCGCCCCATAATGTCCGAGTATCTCAAAAGTAAAAAATATCAAGAAAAACACCTGACAAAGAAAAAAATGAACGTTAAGGGACAACAAGAGTGACACTTGAGGCGCTATGAACGAATTCTTTATATAGGCGTGTTTAAGCCTTATCTCATTTACAGTGTAAAAGAAATAAAAATGCTTATATCTCATTTATAGTAAGCTAAGTGTCATAACTCATAACACATGTGCAAACGCGATGCGTGGACTTCGTGACGTGTCTTATCTCGTTTATACAAGATATAAGCATTTTATATTGTAAACAAAATAAGTGATGCAATATAAATTAATAAAAATGTTTCAAATTATATATTCGTAAATAAAACATTTTATTTATTTAAAAAAATTGGTCCTCAAATTGTGTACTTAATGATTTTTTTTGTCTCTATACCTTGAATATATAATGGTCGTGTAAAAATCTAAATACACTTAATAATACATGTATTGGTAATAAATAAAAAAAATTCCAAAAATTTATTCCTGATATACTTGTGGATAAAGATTCTTGATGGATCTCCAACTCTCTGGTTGTCTGCCTGTTTTTTCTGAATACCCAGCCGTGAATTAATTTGTCCAGAATAATCAAAATTTGCTTTTGAATACCCAGCATTACTATTAAGGTATTTTTTCAATGCTGATAGGGTACTAACAGTGGCGGAGCTTAGTTCAGACAGGAGGGGCCATGGCCCCCCCAAACTTTTTATAAAAAACTTAGTAGTACTTTTTTAAAAGATAAAAAATAGTTCAATTGACTTAAATATTTTACTATAACTTAAAGTATCTAATAAGTTCAATAAACAACCCTCTCTCTATCTTTAAGTTCAAATATAAAAAATTAGATATTTTTATTTATTTAATTTAATATTATTTTATATTTACTATTTATTTAATTTAATTTTTTATATGATAAAAAATAATAGAATATTCAATAAGTATTAATATTATTATATTTGTATAAATTGATAAAAAAATTTAATAAATATTATAAATTTTAATATTTGTCCTTCTAACTTCTTCTTTGCATATTTTACAGGATATATATTCAAATTTTTATATAAAATAATAATGAAAAATCAAAGAATTAATACAATTTTTAAGAGGAAGGCTAGTATTTAAGAAGGAGAACATATAACTTTTACAATATCAACACCTATAGATAGTTCTTCTACTTTAATGAATCATGAAAAAAGTGAGATATAACCTTCAAAAGTTCAAAAAGTTACATCTGATGACTTTAACCTTAACTTTTTGGAACGAGATCTTGAAAAACGGCTTTAAATTTGGCAATATCACCCAAACCAGAGAGATGAGATTAGACGAGCTTATCTTAAATGGAGTCCATATAAAAAATATTTTGATAATTATTTTCTATCTGGCCTCCCCCAAAGTTTTGTTTCAAGTTCCGCCACTGGACACTAAGATTTTTGCCCAAAGAAAAGGCACTAAACATATTAAAGTCAAAGAGATTATGTTAGTCATTTACCGTGAGCAATAAGTGTTGCACAAACCATGGCTGGATCAATGAAATAGAAATGTAACCGCGGTTAATTGGTGAAACCTATATCTTATGGGTTAACAATAAAAATGACAAATAATAAAAAGTTTAATTTACCTTTTTTCACAAAAAAATTAAAATAAAAAATACCATAATAAAAAATATAATTATAAAAATTTAATAATAATAATAATAAAAATAAAAAAATAAGTTGTGTCTATATATATTATTTAGTGTCTCTATATTTTTTTATAAAAAAGAGACAAAATATATTAATTCAGTATTTCAAAATACGATATCTCTATTGATATCTCCCATGTTAAACACAATTATATTTTTATGTGTGCATGTTTCAGTATTCTGTCTTTATAAATAAACACAGTCTAAAAGATCACATTCATCAAATTGATCTCAAAAGAATAAATATCTTAAATTAGTATCTAAAAACAATAAAAGTAAATTATATTAGTTCTTTTGTTAATTAGATAATGACGTATTGCAAAATGATTATATCTCGTGTTATCATCTAATTGATAAAAGTAGCAAATCTAAATTTAGATTGTACTTTTTTTAGGGATTAATTTAAAATATTTGATCTTTCAAAAACTAAATTAGCACACTATTAATTTTTTTAAAGACTACTTTAACTATTAACTATATTTCTTACATTTTAACCCCAATTTTGTGTGCTATTTATTTTGTATATAGTATATTGACCTCAAAAATCATGCAAAATTATTGCCATCACCCTCACCCCGCCTTCGGTGTTTAGGGTTGGTCGTTTGATCCCACCAGAATAAACAAAATATAAAGAAGAGATCTCACCAATTAACAACTTTTTGATCAATATTCCCTTCATTCAGTTGTCAATGTATTTATGTAATCTAACATCAATATAAAATATTGAGATACTAATAAATCTTTCAGCTATAAAAAAAGTACCTTTAAATTTTTTTTTCATCTTTATTTTTGAGTAAACATAATTTTCAATGAATTTCAAATTAAATAATTTATCTCTTACAAATTTTTATTATTCAGGAAGTCCAAAAAAAATATTCATGTTAAATATATTAATCTGTTGTTACTTTGAATCAAATTTTTAATATATTATTAAACAAATAAGTTATTAATAAATTTTATTATAAAATAAATTAGACTTTTTTAAAATGACAGAAGTATTAATTTGACAGAGAATAATTTTCTATGAATACATTTTTTTTTTTTTGTTATTGTCTGGGACGTTTAGCCTAGCTCAAATAGAGATATATGTGCAAACATTGATGAGCAAATTCTTATTCTTCTTGGTTTTTCGACAGGGTTTCTTAATTCTTATTGTTGAATATTATTGTTTAGCCCAACAACAATGAAGCTACTCTAGTGGCTTTTTGTTTTTTGGATAAGACTCTAGTGGCCTTAATGAAGCTTATTTGTGACCCTTGTTGGATTTAAGCCTCAAAATCTTGGACCTTATATATGACTTGGATCTCATATTTCAAATAATCTTCCTTTTTCATGATTTAAACAAAATACAAAATGTAAATATACTTAGTACTCTTCCACTTTATTCAGACCACAAAAAAGACCTTCAACCTTGCTAAAAAATAATAGTAAAATAAGTACCTAGCCTTAGCTTCCATCTCGGTGAATGCACTTAGCCTTCAAATAATGCTTAGGAAAATTGAAGATAATCGGATATACAACAACCGAAAAAATATATATAATTTGATAGGAGTTGTTCTCTTTGTTTCAATATATTCTAACCCTTCTATCCTGTGCAGTATAGTGAATTGTAATAGGCTTGATGGGACTAATTCCCAAATGTGGGTTCCGAGTCATTTGGGTTAATTTAATTTTGATAAACTTATACTTTGTTATACCATTGTTATAATACTTTTGCTAATGTGATAACATACAATCAGATATTTATGTAAAATTCTATTTCTTACCGAGTTCGATCATCAACAAAATTCATTGTTTTCAAAAATAAAAATAAAAATAAAATGTGCACTTGTAATAAATAAATTTAAATTATAAACGTTTTAGAAAATTATTACAATTTTTTATATTAGAAAATTTTAAGCTATAAAAATTAACAATACTTATTTTAAAAAAATTAAAATCTTATATGTATTTAACTTTGCATCATATACATGCATTTTGTATACAGTTTAAGATCTAAAAATGTTCTTGTTGGTATACAGAAAACAACAATAAATTAAATTAAAACAAACTATACAATACAAAACATATATTTTTGCCAATTTGTCAGCCACCATATTTGCCATTAGATGTACACTTTACACTAATATTACGTTTTGATTGAAATTACGGCAAATCGAGAAAGAAAAGTGTGGTTAAAGTTTAATAATGTTGAGTTTAAATTTTCCATATATGGGTGTATATATATCTTTCTTTCCTGAATTGTGTAGACAGCGTGACAAAATTAAATAATAGTAATGTTTAATGTATCGTATTTACTTGTCCCAAGTGATTTAACAATTGACGTTAACTTTTACCATATAATCAATCATAGTAGAATGAAGAGACATATTTTGGGCCTATAAGATAGGCATAAAAAACTAAAAAGGGCTACTTTGGTGAAAGACTAAGAGTTGCATGCATGTTAGCAGGAAATGACTAAAACCAAACGGGTTTTGCTAAGAATCTTTGGAGTTATTTAATGTGTTTGATTTTTGTGGCTGAGCTTCAGTGGGTGCTAATAAATGGGTATAAGATTATAATGGTTTCTTGATTGCTTCAATTATTGGACTACTGTGGTTGGAAGTGCTTATCAAACCTTTTAGTGGCACAGGAACTGATAATTAACTAAAAAAGACTTTGAGATTATCAGAAAATGGTCGCGTCAAGATAGCGAAGTATAGTGACGATTTTTTATTTTATATAATTGTGTAANGTATAGTTTTGTATATAAACATTACTATGCTATTTTTATGCTAATCACCCTATCCAATAGGGGTGCACATGGGTAGGGTGAAGTCGGATTTGATGTGATTCAAACTCGATTCGAAATATACACCGGGTCTATTTATTAGACATGAACCCGATCCTAGACCCGATGAAATCAATACACTTTCGGGTTACAATTATAACGGGTGAAAACTGGGTGAAAATCAGGCCGTTAACATTACATTACGTTGATACCTTCTTGTAAGCTAGCATGTAAAAATATCCAAATTTTCAAGACTCCAACCATTATTTAACATGGTAAAAATCATTTAAAAAAATATAACAAGAACCAACCCTTCTTCAAAATTAAAGCATAACCACAATCAATACTAATATTGTCTAATAATACCAAATATTTAAATAAATACAAATAACACAATATTATGCATTAGTCTAAAGTCTTATGCATTCTAAACATAAAACATTAACTTATAGTCTTATAATGATTAATAATACAAAATAGTAAGGTTTACAATACTTAAATTCCACATAAGAATAGTCATGATCCATCACTAATAACACAAAATATTAATTGTGTATGATGACTGGACTACCGGGCCGACTTCGGGTGACCCGAACTATGGCCCCGACCCAATCCGAAATAATGACCGGGTCTATTTTTTATAAATTAATTTTTTCGAATAAATTTATTTTTTTATATATATTCAGCTATTTTCTACTATAATAGTAACTAACTTTTATGGTGCATTTTCTTTGAGGTAGTTGAGAATCGGCCAAACATTCATAAAAATATGACACAAAAAATTAGGCACGAGAGCTATATTTGATGTATAATTGTATTAATTAGCTACAATTATATCACTTACTGTACACATACTCATCAGGATGCTAACAGACACGTAGACAAATATTCTTCATTCTATAATAAGATGGAAGAGCAATCGTTAATCCCTTCTTAAGAAATGGGATCGAATTGATCATCATAATTTTTTTTATGGGGTTTATTTTTTAAAACACTTTACCATAAGCATTGTAAGATATTTAATTTCAAAATGGCATTTCAATTATTATGCCGCAGGTTTAGTCATAACTAAATGAGTTGGATAGAAACAAATATGATTTGATTTGTTTCATAATCAAAATTTTCTAGCTAGGAGACAGGGAATACGATATGTCAAAATGCAATTTGATTCTTTTTGGTAGAGAAAGTCCATATTTAGTTAAGTTTTTATGGTATTTTTAAAAGAAAAATAGAAAGAAGACAAAATTAATTAGAGGAGAGAATGGTGGCACAATATAAGATAAGAAAAGCTTTATTAATTCAATGAGTAGACGGTACACCTTATAATAAATGTGTGTAATTTTTTTTAGATATTAAGTCCATGAAATCTTAAATGCGACCTTAAGTAAATTAAAATCATGACAAATAAAGATGTAACCTAGATGTTAGACCCTAGCTTGCTCCATTGATCGGCCATAGCTATAGTCTTAATAATTGAAGTTACACATTTGAAGGTTTTATTACAGCAAGTAAAGCGGTTATTCACATGTGTTGTGAATAAAAGTAGAAAATGAGTTGCACATTTTTTTGTTGTTGTAAGAAGATTACAAAAAGAGTTGACGGATAGGAAAGCTACAAATGAGTTGTGCATTAATGTGGCTCCACCAAATCCTCTAGCATTGTCTCATTTGCTTCCTTCATGATTGGTACTCCCATGTGATGCTGCCTCTCTCTCACTAGCTTCTTAGGGTGAGATAGATAGAGAAAGAGAATACCTACAATTTTTGAGTGAGCATTTTAGGGTCACTCTCAACCTCTAACATCTGCACATCACATGAAAATGTTACTCACACAGGAGGGAGAGAAGTAAATTCTCACACATAATAATATGGGACAGGTCCTTTCATATATTGGCCCTATCTATTTCAAACCAAAGGGCCTCTTCTCTTCACTATATACTTATACCATTCTTGCCCTTACACCTTCTATCATTTTCTTCATTATATTCCTACTTCTCTTTTTTCTAATATTATTTTTTCAATGAGATATATTTGCTACTCTAATTAGAAATCTTCTCATTGTTTTAAGGATATAGTCTCCAACTTTTATATTAACTCTCATTTAAATCTGTTCAATTATAATATAGTTGATCAAAGTTTGTAGAGATAATTTTCATACATGAAACTATATTTTGAGATTTAGTTAATAACTTTAATAATTCGAATAATTCCTAATTAATATAAAATTAAGCAAATCTTATTTATTTGATTATATTACATTATTACTAGATTGTATGTTCACCTTGACATTGCTGGGGGGCCAGGGACCATGATGGATGGAGAAATTAAACCATATTATTAAGTACTAAATTATGACATATAAGATACAAAAGAATAGAGAGAAATGTTACATGTATATAATTGTTTCTCTCTCTATTTTGGAGTTATGGGCGGCAGATCCACCTAATCCAGAAAATTATGTTTGATTTCCCATGTAAGTGATTTCCTAGTAGCCCTGTAACTGGCAAATTGATCATCATAAGGGACTGAGATCTCTCTGCACAAACTGACACACGGATATTATTATTGACACCAATGGCTTAATGGAGAGAGAGGTGGCATTCTCATGAGACATAAATTTCTTTGGCAAAACCGACAAATGTTTCTCTAATTAAAATTAACGGGCAGACATTAGCCAGCTCAATTGCTTTGGCATGAGCGCCTAATTAGGGGACATTAAGGATTAGTTTAACTCAACTTTAATTAATTGTTTTTCTCTTATTATTGCACAAATACTGTGCTTACCCAGTGCCATAGATCTCGTGCATTTACTTTGGGATTTTAAAAATATTCTCTCTACATTATGGTAGAGAAACATAAATAGTACTAGCAAGAAACATTGGGTTAGGTTTACTAAAATAACATGAGCTGTCTATTCATACTCATAAATTATTTGTATTATTGTGAGGGCCACCTGATATTAGTATCCTCATTAAGAACAAATTTTCCCCCTTTTTTTTTTTAATTTTGGAATTGAACAAGAGTTTGGGCCTTTGGGGCATTGAAGACAGATACATATCATTTCTCTAATCTAAGTTCAAATTTCGATACATAAATATAAAAATGAAATAGCGAACAATAAAGATTGGCATAGATATATAGATAGTAATAAATTCCGAATGCATCATATAAAAATGCATGTTTAAATTTTGTTATTTTACGACTCTTTTAATAGGTGATTTATAATTATCTTTTTCTAAACACATATTTAATCAAAAAACATATTTTATTACGAGGGAATTCCTTAATCTTTAAATATAAAAAAATTAATTTTAATATATTGTCAGTGTTCAAGTATTACTATTTTTAAAAACCAAATTAAACTCTAAAATTAAGACGTGCATTACTAGGAGTATATAATAATAATAATAAGAGAGGAGAGGATATGCGGAACAATAATTAGTTAAAAGAAAGAAATATTGGATAATAAAAAATATTGGTACGTGAAACATTATGTTATTGTTTTATGTGATTGGTATGCTCAAGGCATAATCCCGCGATTCCCATGATTCATAGCAAAAAGCATACTCGAATTATCATCGACCACATACATCACACAGTAACACACAGAATGCCAAATCATATAAAAATAATAACAATAATAATAATAATAATAGCAATAGAATAGTATCCTTAGCTGTATGCATGGTACTAATTATATATCTCTATCTACTACACAATTTTCAAGATTACATAACAGGAATAAATGACTCACAATCACTCTACTAGGATTGTAGCTAGGTGTACATTTTTTATTTTTTATTTTTTGCAATTGAAAATATTTAGGACATACAAGGTAATTATGGAATGGGGCCACATGCTGCATGGCATGCTTTGGTTTCCCTTTAATAAAAAGCTACTAAAAGGAAAAAAACTAGAATTAGAAGACAAGAAGATCTCCCCTAACCACATGCACCTTGGGGACCATAAAATAAATAAGAATATTTTTTTATAAAAAATAAAAATAAAAATTGAGAGAAACTAGAACTCTTCCCCCCACACCCCGGAAGGGCATGAGAAGATCCCAAAAAGCACTACACAAAGGGGTGTTGCTCTAAAATCTTGCTTCTTAATAAATTACAACTCATAAAATGCCGCAAATCCCATGAACTAGAAACAATAAATAATGTTATGCATGCTGGATTATGGTCCCCTTTGCTTCCAAATAACATTTTCTCTCTTAAAAGCTTCTATTAATTCTCCCTTTAAATCCTTCAAGCTAAGTAACACAAATCTTAATCCTCTATTCCTCTTCTTTTTCTAGTTATATTATTAGTTTTATTTGATTACCCTCACTTTTAAGAATTGACATATATACTTGAAAGAAAATTATATTCCCATGATCATTTAAAATTTAAAAAAGAATTTAATTTTGATATAGTGTAAAGTATTTTACACAGTCGTGCAATTACATTTATTTTTCACGCGGTTAATGTGAAAGATAGTTGTTTTTGCTGATGACGTAATTAAATGCACATGTAAAACTATTTTATACTGACAGCACATCAAAATTAAATTCTTAAAAAAATGTTTGATTTAATATTTTACGGTCATGATAGTAGATTATGACTAAAAATGTTAAGAGAATAAATTATTTTTGTAACTAAATTTGATTAAATTTTGTGTGTCTCTTTTTTTAATTAATTTTTATTGTGTCAATAAATAATTAAACCAACTTAATAAAATTTGATTGTTAAAATAATTTAATTATGTAGCATCACCAAATTATGACAATCAAATCAATAAAGAAGCTACTAGCCTTCTAGCGAGGCAACTATTCTCCCCTTAAATATGATTAGAAAATATCAAAATGCATGTCAATATATAGATCGTTATGTTAACATTTAAATTTATCTAAATACATTAATTTTTTAATAAATATACAAAATGAAAATGACACTTATTTTTAAAAGACAGGAATAATATAATAATTTTGTCCTGATTTGAAATCTAAGTAGTAATGATGTACAATTTTTTAATTGAATTGTAAATGAAGTAATTACGGAGGACATATTGTACGAACATATGGTGAAGAATGCGTGGTGCTGGAAATCAGGGGCTGCACAGATCACAAGCCTTAAAAACTGAATAAACAATGTAACAAGAAACGAAGGAAGGAAGGAACTTAGAAACCCAACAACTATGGGGTTTCGCAATCTTACCTGTATAGCAATATAGCTCCCCTTAATTCAAGAAAAGGGATTCAATTTTTGGAGTACCATACCATACATTATAAGAAAGAGGCTATTACATTACATTACATTACATTATGACATGTCTTTCTTTCTTGGGAAGTGAAGGCCAGTGGAGTTCAGTGGCTAACTAGTTACACAAAATATATTGCTTTGGTACTCATCATTTTTTTTCTTTCTTTCTTGTTCTAAAAGTTGGTAACTGCATCTATGGAGATCACAAAAGTGAAGTCTACATTGAGAAGCTAATAATTCTTCATCATGGAGGGTCAAATTATCAAAACCAAATCCCTTGACCGATGCTTCTCCTTTGGGGACAACCAATCATAAAAAGATTTTTTAGGCCGGAAAGATTAAACTCTGCCATCTAGAATGCTTAAGTGTCGTGTATTCTTTCTAATTTTTTATCTGTTATAACTCGATTGTAATCAAATAATAATTTGCTCATTGACTGATGATTTATACGTTAAAATTTCATATTTGTAGAATAATTATTTTCATTATGATTATTTATTTTATACAAAATAATCGATCATTTTGAATAAGAATATTTCATCTGATGCCAAACGAGTTATATTTTAAATGGTATAATTTTTGCATACTCACCTAAAAAGTCATGAGTTCAATCTCCCTGTTTTCGGTAAAAAAAATATTTCATATGATACATTAC
>NC_029794.2:8359729-8360304 GCF_000816755.2 Arachis ipaensis | reverse complement strand
TTTTTGGTCATAATATATTATTTAATTACTAAATTAAAAAATTAAATTGATAATTAAAAATAATAATAAAAAATAATAAATTCTAATAATTTTCTAATATTTTTCATAAAAAAAATCCAAACTTAAAAAAAAATTCTTTAATCATATTGGAATGTTTTTTTTATAAATATCTAAACTCTTGGGTTTCAACCGACCTAATTGAAATATAACTCATCCAAGTATCCAAATAAAAAGAAACGAATATACGAATCCCTCTTCAGAAAAAATGAGACATATCTTGGAAGAAGCTACGTAGCACAAGAACATTTTCAATTAAAAAAAAAATCTTATCTACAAATTTAGTCTATAAGCATTGAATATCTCCAAACAGTTGAATTACACATCTTATACGCTGATATTAAGATTAAATTAACCTAACTCAAATCTAAAACTAGCAATTTATCTATAAGAAATGGGGTGGATAGGGACAATTTTTTTTTATTGCCGACTCCATTTTATTCTATAATAATTCGCATAAAATTGATTTCGCTCTTATTTATAGATGATAAAAATTAGATTTTATATTTATATATAAA
>NC_029794.2:8356938-8359708 GCF_000816755.2 Arachis ipaensis | reverse complement strand
ATTAGGTTTCAACCAAAAAAAAAAAAAAATTAAGATTAGGTTATAGTTTGAAAGTCACGTGCGAGACAACAGGTGTTAGTAGGAGGTGCAAATAATTATTTGTATTGTGGAGAACTTTAATCTAAGGTGGTTGGTTTTGTTTTCAGAGCTCACGGATTGTTATTGATATCGCCATCAATCACCAATTACGTACCACGCAACTTGAGTCAGGTTATGCTATTACCGTCCTTAAGCTGAGTAATTTAGCCAATAATAGCTCGCAATTTAATTTCTGAATGAAGCAAACACTCAGAGACAGATACAACAAAAATACAGAGTTGTGAAGAGACAGTAGAGGATTAAAATAATAACAGGAGAACCAATGGTTGCAGTGGCAAAAGACAATCAAAGAGCCAAAAATGCATTACAAAATTACAAATCTTTGTTAATAAAAGAAAAAAAGGAAAGGAAAAATATATAAAAAAATATGCACAAGATACACATGTTAAGTACCTCTAGAGAATTGTTAGCCACCTACTAGTTTAGTCCTATAACTCACTCACACTAGCTACATTTTGAATTGGCATAAGACACTTGGCCAATAACGAAACCAAAGCTCACATGCTAGAGTCAGTATTTTTGTAGATAAACAGGGAGAGGGCACCACCGTAATTTTGCTCACCACACATCTCTCTCAACTCTACACATATATTTATATATTTTAGGGAGAAAAAAGCCATAAGGGAGGGCTAATTTGGTCCCTAAATTGAAGGCAACATTATATACTTAATAGTTAATACTCTACACAAGCTTGCACACATATAGGATACATGGAAAGCCACAAGTGAATCACAAGCGTTGATCTTGATGATCGGTTTTGGGGAGACGGTGGAATAGGATGGGGGCCCCATACTGAGGATAGAGAAGCATGAGGACCGTTGGTGCGTGTTGATAATTTGGGGCCAACCTGAAACTAAAACGCTGGAGTATGACTGCAAGGGCTAGTTTTGTTTGTAGAACGGCGAGGTTTTGTCCGATGCATGTGCGCACACCTAGACCGAAAGGAATGAAGGCCACTGGATGCTTTGCTGCTCGGGCAACGCCTTCCGAGAAACGGCCAGGATTGAATTCGTTGACGTCGTTGCCCCATATTGCCTGATCGTGATGGACGGCCAGGATTGGAATCAAGAGCTCTGTCCCACGTGGTATCTTGTAACCACCCAAGTCCACGTCAGCTTTTGCCCGCCTTATGGTGGCTATTGTGGGTGGGTATAGCCTTAGGGACTCGTTCACAATCATGCTCAGCTGCAGGATATTAGAATTGAATTGAATTATTAAAATATTGTTTGTTAATTGACAGAAATGACACTTGAGGGGTATAGTAAATGAGTCAAGATGCAATAGATGTTCCCTTTGGGAGGGGTAAGAAGCAGCAAAAGGTGGCAAGATTGTTTTTGAGAGGAAAGAAAAAAGAAACACAAGGGAGTGTAAGAGACAAAACATGATTTTTTGTCCAAATCCTAATAATAATCTGAATAGGAGTGGTGGGTGCCTTAATGGGGCTTGTGGCTTACCGTCTTGAGCTTGACAACATGGTCCTTGGTGGGGAGGTCACGTGATCCACACATAGAGAGGACCTCGTCACGTGCCTGCACCTGCCAGTGTGGGTGCATAGCCAGGAGGATGGTTGTCCACGTCAGCAGGTTGGATGTGGTTTGTTTCCCCGCAAAGAAGAAGCTCTTGCACTCTTCCACTATGTCATCCACCGTCACACTCACACTATTCCCATTCTTTCCCTTCCCCATCGACGCTTCTATCATCAGCCCCAACAAGTCCTTCGCCCCTTCACTACCACTATTGCTCTCTCTCCTCCTCTCTATCAGCCTCACCAACGATTTCCTTATCTTCTTCTCCAATTTCCATGATTTTATATTCCTCCTTGTTGGAAAAAATCTAATCCAAAATACAAGTCAGCAAATAAATTATTAATTAATTAATTTAACTTACTGTGGGTGTGTATATAGTACTTAGTACTTATTATTAATAATTAATTTAGGAATGGAGGGAAAGATAGATAGAGTACTAGGTAGTAAATGTACCTGTAACCGGGAATGAAGACTTTTTGAAAAGCATCGGCGGCTAAGAGCATTTGTTGGGATTGAAGGCGAAAAATGGCTTTGCCATCTTCGTAGCTGCTTCCGAATGCTGTCCTGGTAATAACGTCTTCCGTTAAGGTCTGAAACAACTCGGAAACTTCGATCTCCACCTCACCTTTCTCCCCCATTTCCGACCACTTCTCCAACATCTCAACCACGCTTGTTCCCATCACCGGTATCAACAGCTGTACAAGTATATACACATTATATATCTTTATTCAAAATTCAACTTTAATCATTAATTAATTAATTACCTTGAGATTTTCCATGTGAAAAGTGGGAGAGATGATTCTGCGGTGGTGAGCCCACTTCTCTCCTTTCAGGCTCAGGAGTCCATCTCCTTCAAGCTGCTTCACAAGCGGGGGAGCTTCGTTTTTCTCATACAATTCTGACTTGGATGTGAAGATTTCACGGATAAGGTCTGGATCAGACACCGTAAGTCGAACCGTTGGTCCAAACCATACTATGAATGTTGCACCTGTATTAATTAATTAAATTTAAGTTAATTATGATTAGTTCATTCATAAGCATAATTATATGGTATGTTATGTAGCACAAAGATGGAAGTAGCAGAGTCCCTCAAGTAGTAAGTGTCAAGTTTGCAAAAGAGGGAATTGGAGCAGGAAACATTATTG
>NC_029794.2:8355486-8356715 GCF_000816755.2 Arachis ipaensis | reverse complement strand
GGAAGCAATGGATAGTGTACTGTAGACCCTACAGCACAGAGAGAGAAGAGGTGGGAACGAAGAAGAAGAAGACAAGTCAATTTTAAAAACGGTTACCAAACATATACAACTACATTGTCAAAATTGAATTCCTCCCATAAGAAAACAAAAGGAAGAGGACATGAGGAGAGAAAAAGAGAGCAGATGACAACTCTCCACAATGCCAACAAAGTGCACTTCCATATCATACAAATTATGGCTCTATCTGCAGCACATACAATAATAATAATAATAATAATAATAATAAATGGGATTATTGAAAAAGGAAAAATAATAAGAAGAAGAATATGGACAAAGATTTGTATCACTGACATCCATACAGAGGGAGTCAGTAGGAAACAAATGTTGAGGCTGGTTGGATTTTGAGGGTGAGGGAGTAGTATTGGTATACTCAAGGAGAGTATTGAAAAGATAAAGGAAGAAAGAAAGAAAAAGAACAAGAGAGAAGCAGGTGGTGGAGCTAGAGTCCAAATTTGGAACTTCAACATCATGCATCAAACAGCTAGGAGAGCAGCTAGCTCAGAAAAAGAAAAAAAGCTAATTAAGAAAGCCTGAAAAGTTATTGCGAAAAAGAAGCACCGGAATAATAATATTCAGTGAGTGAGTGAGTCCCCTCCCTCTTCTAGGTAACGGGGGAAGAGAGAATCACAATCATGATCATCATGACACTGGGGGAACGCCAACTTTATTTTAATCATGAGCAAGAGGACTACTACTACTACTACATACATACTCTTAAGTTAATATTGCATTATTAATAATGAATGAAATTGAATATACCATACCGTAGATTTTCTTCCAGTGATGGTAGAAGGAGAGGACGCGAGGGAGAATGTTGTGAGAGAAAGGCATGGGCTGAGAGGAAGCCTTGAGCATCATGGAGACTAACTCCTTCACGTTACCAATGAAGAAGCGATAAGGGGGTCCTCTGATTCCTTGTCTTGAGAAATGGGCTTGAATCCTCATAGGTCTCCACCATAGGAGCACTGCCACCCTCAGCGCCACCAACACCACTACGCAACTCAACGACACCACCTTCACCCACGACAACCACACCACCACCCGTTCTTCTTCCATGAATGAATGAATGAGAGAGAGAGAGAGAGAGAGAGAGGAGGCTTTGGGTTGCTTCTTATGTAGCTATGTGTGTGTGTGTTGTGTTGTTGCTGAGTGTTAGTGGCTTGCTTGGC
>NC_029794.2:8354687-8355478 GCF_000816755.2 Arachis ipaensis | reverse complement strand
TATGGAGAGAGAAAGAGAAAGAGAAAGAGAGAGAGAGAGAGAAAGATGCAAGCAAGGCCAACGGCGTAGGGGCCGCCATTGGAATTCTTAAGGGTCAACCAATGCCACCGTTTTATAAATTTTTAATTTTAAGACCATGTTGCCCTTCTCTTTTCCCTTTTTGTATTTCCATATCCCCCTCACCTCCTTTTAACTATTTACACATTTGTCTTTTTCTTTTCTTCTTCTTCTTTTCTTTTTATAAACAAATTATTACGCAACTACAATTCAATATTTTTGTAGTATTAATTTAAAGGAAAAAGGTGCAAAATAAATAATGTTGGTTGATGACAGGGGGAGAGGGAGAGGGAGCGGTGGATCAGCTGAATGTCCGTCGGCATTCAAAGTGATAAGAGTGATCCATCGTCAATACCCCATTTGGGGGGATACACTTAATTAACTAGGCAACAACTCCAAACGGTGTGCTTCTCAGATGCCTTTCAATTCTTTCGCCAATTTTCGTTAGCCTCGAATTCAACGACAACATCCTATATATCTTTCTTTGCCTTCCATAATCTTCATCCACAATTTTTTGCTGGTTTTTAATTTAATTCACTTTTCTTTAGGCATGTTAGCTGCTGCATTTCGCATCAGTTTTGTGGAATCTCTTCTCTATCACTCTATGTAAGCTCATAACTGCTGCGTTTTATCTGTAACTAGCTACTATATGTACCATTGTCAATAATGTACAAAAATATATAAATTTATTTTTATTTTTAAAATTTATTTTTATTTTAAAAATAAAAATAATA
>NC_029794.2:8353080-8354661 GCF_000816755.2 Arachis ipaensis | reverse complement strand
TAAATTTGAATTTTGTTCATGACATTTAAAACATCATATTTTTAAACTAAATATTTTCATTCTTTCTATTTTAACTCTCTTATCAAAATTTAATTTTTTACCTAAAAAAGTATCCCTTCTTTCTATTATCACCTTTCTTAAGTAGTGGAAATAATTATAGCTGTGGTAGTTGTGGTGATAATTATATTTTTTTGGACTGAGTGAGATTATTATAAAAAAAAAAGAAAAAAATAATAGAACAAAATAAGACAAAAGACAATTTAATTTTAATAACTTGTTAATATATACATTATACAACTAACTATTTACTATATTTTAGAGTCAAATGTTTAGGTGAACATCTAAAATAAATTTCTAAATAAAGATAAATTTAGTAAAAAATTGAAACAAGTAATTAAAGCTTAGCCTAATAGCCTAATATGGTATTTGAAGGTCGATTACTCTCTCTATTAGAAGCATTAATGCTGAGAGCTGACAGTCACAGTTTAATTAGCTGAGCTAACGCTTTGCCTGCTAAAACTACGAAATAATTGCTTCAAACTACAATTTTGGTTTTCTTGTTCCCTTGGATAAACATGAACCCCTCCCACTAAAAGGTTGGCCAATTGGTAGGAAAATTTACTCATCTTTTTTCTAATTTTCTTGAGATTGAGTTTGTGGGAAATAGACAAAGTTTACTAAAAGAGATTGTCACTTTGTCACAATTTCTTTAATTAGATTGGACACGTTGACACATAATAGTATTTAAGTGTATTTAAATATGTCTAAAAAAATTATTTTTATTAAAACATGGACAAAAAATTACGTGTGTTGGACAAGTGTCGTATCCGTGTTTGATATGTAGACATGAACAACTCAACAAACTGAAAAAGTGTTCATATTTTATAAATAATAAGAAAAAGATAAAAATAAATCGGACCAAGTTTTTATAATTTTATTTTATTCATCTGATTCATAATTGACTTTAAGTAATACATGTGATAAAAAAATAACTATACATAATTTTGAAATACAAACAAAAACAATAATAAAAAATCGTACGGAAATACATAACTAAAAATATTCGTGAAATATAAAACAACAAAAAATTAAAATCTATTAAGTTGATTTCAAATTTTCAAAAGTACTCATAAAAAAATTGAACCTAATGCTAATTCTAAAATTTGACTCTTTTAAAAATTTACCAGTTGGCTCACATAATATATATGAAATATGATAAATTATATTTCTTGTCTTTGGTGTATATATATTTTCTATCATGAAAAATCTTTTTTCAAGATCTTGTATGTAAATGACCAATTTTTTAGTGATAAAAAATAGAGTATTATTTAGTATTTATTTGGGTGTTATTATAAAAAAATATCTTTATTCAATGAAAAAAGATTTTTTTTATTTTTTAGTGTGTTTAATAAATTTTTAATAGTAAAAATAAAAATACTAAAAAAAATAAAAAATATCTTTTTTGAGAAGTTATAATTTATATTTTAAATTTTTTTTTAAAAAAATATTTTTCACATAATAAATAAATAAGTACTTTTATCTTATTTTACCCAAACATAATTAATAAATAAAAAGATCTTT
>NC_029794.2:8349566-8352864 GCF_000816755.2 Arachis ipaensis | reverse complement strand
ATATATCATATGTAGTAATCGAATCAGATTACAAACTAAACATAGTATAAATTTTAAATAAATGAATAGAAAATAAAGTAAAATATTTAAATTTAAAAAACTTGCGTACTAATGCATCTCACGGTTCATTTGCGTATAACAACTAAAACATTTAAAGTGAAATTAAACTTTTTGTTAACTTCTTCAAATTTTTTTGGACTCATTCAAATTTTTTTATTAATCAAGTTCAATACTAAATAAACAAAATATTAATAATTTTATTTTTATATATTTTTATTTTTAATTAATTTTTTAGAAATAATATTAAATATATTTTGAATTATAAAATATTTCAAAAGAAAATATTCGAATATTACATGCATATCATAACAAAAATTTCTTCCTCCCTTCCCTTAACGTTCAATGCTACATTCAACCATACCTCTTAAATTTGTTGAGTTTTCTTGCTGGCAACATGGACAAATAATAGCATTGCCGTGTCCCATATTTTTAGCTTCCATAATAATAATATGAACATATTGTTATGCCAGCCGCCTAACCGTCACAACAATATACTGAATATTCCAATTTTTTGTTTCTTATACAAATTGTAACCTTGGAACTATGGAAATACGTATGAGATATACCCAAAAAAGAAAACAGAAATGCGTGTGGGAATATTTTTGTCACTTGGATATATTTTTCAAAATTATACCACGATTGGCGGAGGATAAAAAGGAACTTGTTCATATTTTAGTTGAACTACTATTAATAAATAAGCAAATATCCAAAATTATATTAATAAATAAGTACCAACGCGATGGCTATGGGAATTTTAGATAACTATGGGAAATTTTAATTTTAAATTAACATTATTTTTAGGCGTTTGTTTCAGTAAGTTGAGTAATTTATACAACTAAATTTTTAAAGTAGTTTTTTAAATTTATGATTTTTATCATTTTAGTCTCTCAAAAATATCTATATTAATTTTTAAAATCTAGTTCAGGACACCATATTATTAGTTCTTAGATTTTTTCTAGTATTGAATCAGCGAATTAAGTATTGGACTGACCTTGATTTATTATGCTAGATATAGGACTAAATAATTTGTTTGACACGGAATTCGATGGTCCCATGACAAAATATGTTTTTTAAGTTTTTTAATAACTCTATTAACCCTTCATTTTTTCTTTTTTTTTAAGCTTTTACAAAAGCAAAATATGAAGCAAAACAAGTGAATAACAGTATAAGAGGGCACCAGATTCGATGGTCCTAGAAACGTTTGGAATATTAAATGGTCCCATAACAAAATATGTTTTCAAGTTTTTTTAATAACTGTTAAATAGTCTTTATTTAATTTTAATTACAAATTAATCTTTTATATATTATTTAATTATAAAATTTATTTTTTATTTTATAAATTATTATTTTATCATTCATCTATCATGTTTATTAATAATAAAAAACTAAAATAATAACAAATTAGATCTTCCATTAATCAAAATAAATATTTTGTAATCTTAATCGATCGTAATTTTATCATTGGTCTATGACATACATATTGGATTAAAAAAATCGTGTTTGTTAGAAATTGAATCGATTGGAATTGATACACAATCGATTGAATTTTCCACGGCATGTGAGGTTTCTTTATTCAATCGGCATGTGGGGTTTCTTTATTCAAAGCAACTTGAAAAATACATAGATACAAGGGAATAAACCGTATTTAACAAGAATTTTTTTCATTATAAATAAAAAAAAACATTATTTTTCCAATAAAAATAAGACTTATTCATGTGTACTCTTGTGTACTCCTATAATGGTTGTCATTGTCTATTCTAAAGATTAATAATTTGAGTTAGCTATTTTTCTAGAATTTGAAGTAAAGTTTGCCCTGTTCTACCTAAAAAAATTCGTACTTGGGAAATTAAAGTTGAAAAATTGGATTTTGGAAAATAATAATTTTTTTTTATTTTATTTCAGAAAAAAATCCATTACTAAAAGATAAAAAAGATATTTTTTTTATTATACAATCAATTGCATGAATAAAGAATCGAAACAAAGAATTACAAAATTAGAGACTAATCTTGATTTTGTAATCAAAACAATGGATTGTTTTCTAAACATTACCGTGAAAAAATCGATTGGATCTCTTTTACCAAGCGTAATTATCAATTAATGATGAACAAATATTGGATATTAAAGAGATGGATAAACAATAAAGAAAAATTGGATATTAAGTAGATGGATAAACAATGAACAAAAACAATGAAAAAATTGATAAACGATTCTAATGGTAGGATTGAGTAATTGTTGATAGATTATTCACCAATTTATAATCTTAATATTAAAGAAAAGATAAGATTAGAGTATCTAAATCAAAATAAAAACTTAAAAATTGAAGATAGAATTTTAAAGATAAGATAGATAAATAATAAATAATAATTTATAATCACGAGCAAAAAAATTAGAGAAGCTTAACATATAACGCATTGCACAATTCAATCGATTGAGTAATACAACTAATCGATTGAATTGTGAAGATCTATGTTGTTTTGAAGACTTAAATCGATTGGGTAATATGATCAATCGATTGTGTATCAATTCCAATTGATTGAAGTTTGGAAAACCTGAATTTCAATCGATTGATTTGTGCATCCAATCGATTGAATTTCTAACAAACACGATTTTTCCAATCCAATATGTATGTAACGGATCAATGATAAAATTATAATCGATTAAAATTGCAAAATATTTATTACGATTAATAGAAGATCTAATTTGTTATTGTTTTAATTTTTTATTATTAATAAACAGATAGATGAATAATAAAATAATAATTTATATTTTATGATTAAATAAAATATATGGGGTTAATTTGTAATTAAAATAAAAAATGGACTATTTAACAGTTATTGAAAAACTTAAAAAACATGTTTTGTTATGGGACCATTTAATGGTCCAAACGTTCTGCGACCATCGAATCCGGTGTCATGTTATTTTGTTTTGGTATTTAATAAACAAGATAAAAACAAAAGGGAAATAAGAGTTTATATGATATCCAAATCATTATATCTTCTTTCATTTTCTAAAACGACCTCGTTTTTGTCTTATTTAAGAGTTTAAAAAAAAGATCCGACTCCTCTAAAGTTATATTGTCACTTTAGAGAAAAAAGTACACCATTAATCACTCTTGGGTTAAGATAGTAGAACTTACAAATAATAAATATTACAAATTTAAAAGTATTTAAAGCATCACTTTACTACTTTACTTAGAGATGGCAACGGATCCCCATGGGACGGGAACATGCCCCCGCCC
>NC_029794.2:8342548-8349558 GCF_000816755.2 Arachis ipaensis | reverse complement strand
TCCCCAGCTGGATATTAGGATATCCGCGGAGTTTAAAGGAATTGAAGAAACAAATAAAAAAAATTAAAAAGAAAAAAAATCCAGTAAACAACAATAATTTCACAAAAATCTCATTATTATGATCCAATTTTACAATAAAAAATTAAGAATTCAAACTTTAATTCCAATTTTACAGCAATAGAATCTAACTCTAATCCAAATTTATCAATCAACAAAATCCAAAACCAAAACATAAACCCAATTTGACATTAACAGAATCAAAATCCTAAATCTAAACCCAGTTCACATAAACAGAATTTAAACCTTAACTCCAGTGTCCCAATTTCATAGTAATTTCATAAATTAAAAATAAAAACATATGTGAAAACTAATTTAATCAATTAACAGAAACATCCAACTTATTTCAAGGTGGCCAACCACGGAGACGAGCACAGTTGTCATCATCTTCGTTGAGCAGAGGTGACACAGAGTCGTGGTGGGAGAGGCGTCATCGACGTCGTGGAGCAGAAGCGTTGCTGGAGGAAGCTTGTCATCAACGTTGCAGATTTGAGGCTTCGTTGCAAAGTAAAGGTGGAGGCGGCGGTGAAGCTAGCAGCAAGTAGTGAGCAAAGCAGTGAGAGAAAGAGTGAGCGACGACAGCGACGGAAAAATGTTATTTTTGTAATTTTATATATGAGGGTTATTTTTGTAATTTTATAATCACGTGTAATAAATGGATACCCACAGAATGGGGACCTCTCCCCTGTCCCGCCCCGTTTATTATATAGGTACCCGTACCCGCTCCCTACGAAAAAAATGTTTCCCAAACCTACTTTTCGGCGGATAAATTTTTGCGAATACACGTTACGCCGAAAATTTTTGCCATCCCTAATTTTACTAGCATTATCACTTTAGAGAATCTTTTCCAAAATAAAAAAGCATCATTTAATTATATAACTAATGTGACAAATCAGAACTAACTTATTTTATTCGGTAACTCAACGTTAAAAATAATTCAAAAATTAATATAATACCTATAGCTGACTATTTAAAACTACTATAATAAATTTTGAGTATAAAAAATTAAAATAATAAAAATTATGAATCACAAACATACTACTACGGAAATTTAGTCAATTTATAATATTATACCTATCTAATCAACATCAATAAATAAGAGAGTTTAAACTACATTGAGGATACCTTCTCTGTTATTGAGAAAACAGAAATGCAACATATTTTTATCCCAGCATAAAAAATGACTCAAATTTTATTTCAAACCACTCCACCGTATATCTGTTCTACTTTATGATGAGAGGTCTTTGGATCTATAATCCTGGAACATACTACAAAGGAAAACTATCATTTTCCTTTTCTAAAAAATCTCACCTATTCTATTGTAATTTTTTAATTAAAAAAATAGTCGAATAAAAAATTATCCTATAAATTATATTCATCTAGATCAACATTTATGTTTTATTTATTTTTTTAAAAAATATTATACCNTATAACTATTTTTATTAAATGGCTAAATTGAGAGCAATGTTAGAGGCCAGCAACTTTTGTGATTGGTAGTCATCAAATAGCCATCAATGATGATCTAATGGTGTGAGATTGGTGTGAGATTACATCCAATGACTCACCTTTATCTGCTGGTTACATGCTGGCCAAAATTCAACAAAACTGCTGGTCCGCTAGACTTTTCCATTTTTTTATTGTCGTGACAAAAATATCTTTCTACAATAAAAAGATAAAATCATATCTTAATTTAATAATCTCAAAAAAAAAAAAATCACAACCAAAGAACCAGAACAAATCCTCAACGATTCATATAAATCCCTAATTATTCATATGAGAAAATAAATCATTAAAGGGTGGGTTTGATGAATTGAATTTGAAATTAGGAGCACAGACGGACATACAGATTACAGAGAGCAAAGTTTGTTGGAATCGCAGATAAGAAGTTGCGTTCAATTGGGAATTTGTTTTTTCAACGAACAATTAGGAATTTATTTTCTGAGATGAATAATTAAGAATTTATTTTGCTTCTTTGGTTATGATTTTTTTAGATAATTAAATTAATTATAAGATTATGTGATTTTAATTTTTTATTGTATAAAGATTTTTTATCAATTTCATATACTTAAATTCTTAAATTATGTTATTTTTGTTAAAATTATGTCAGACAAATTAATTTGACCGAAAAATAGTGAATCAAATTTTAAATTCATCTAAATTAATATTATTTTTTATAAAAAAATGACTACAATACCCCTATTATATAAAATGACTAAAATACTCTTATTATATATATTAATCTTGAGAATTCTAAATTCTAGCCCTTTTCTTCTCTATCGTTATAGGGTTAGAATTTAAAGTTTTTTAAACTGATTTGTCCAGTCTAATTTTAATAAAAATAATACAATTTAATTGATTATATGTGTTAAATTTTAATTTTTAAAAAACATCTTTAAAAAAAAACGTTCTTGACATCTTTATCTAAGTGGCTCCCATTTTTTTATTCGTCCACATTTTTTATTAGAGGAGTGCTACACATACAAGTCATATAAGTTGGGAGAAATTTAACAAAAACACGCTGACCCATATACGATTTTCATGGTGTGCTTCGCGTTCCTCCTTCTCCTCCTCCTCTTCGTTCTTCTTCTCCTTCTTCTTCTCCTACTCTTCTTCTTCTTCCTCCATGAAAACGAGTTTCTTGCCAAATTTGATCTCCTTCGTGCGTTCTTTCTTTGCCTTTTCATTCGTTGTTTTATCTGCATTTATCATTGGTATTCTTGCTTCATTTTTTTCATGGTTTCTGAAATCAAGTTTTGAAATCGTTTTGAAGATAATGGAACTTCAGAAATACACCTAAACGATTATAGAAATACACCTAACCGATTACAGAAATACACCCAAATGGTTACAGAAATACACCCAAACGGTTACAAGAATTCACCCAAACGATTATAGAAATACACCCAAAGGATTACAGAAATACACCTAAAGGATTACAAAAATACACCCAAAGAATTTAAAAAATACACATAAAATTTGTTGAAGTACACCTTATGCATAATTCAGAAGTCTTCCTCTTTCTCCTCCTCATCTTCTACTTCTTCTTCTTCTTTTTCTTATTTCATATTCTCATAATTCTTTTTGGGAGGAAAAAATCAAACAAAGAAGAAAAAAAATATATAATGTTACAAAATCAAAAGAAGAACGAGGAGAAACACGACGATGAAGATGAAACACTTCAAAAATGAAGAAGAAGAAGAAGAAGAGACACGAAAAAAGAAGAAGAAGGAGAAGAAAAAGAAGAGGTATGAAAAAAAAAAATAAATGATTTGTATGACTTGTATGAAAACAGTTGTATGTGGAGTATTTCTCATTTTATTATATCGGTACGTATTTATACCGAAGCAAACAAGTTATTTTTATGCCATGAATTGTGGAATGTCCGTGGCTAGAAGTTTCATCAATATTCATTATATCCAGCATGTATAAATAGGTCCCACAGTTTTTTTTGTTACTAACTAAATTGAATCATTGTGGATCATTGGTCACAAGATAAATAAAACGCTCCCTTTGTTTTTTTCTCCCTCAACCATATTCTATGAATCTTTTCTTTTTCTTTTTCGTTTTTTCCAATTAAACAACTTATAGTTATTATTCTATGTAGCATCTGCATTTGTTATGTGTATTTGTGATGGAGAGAAAAACAAATTTGGTTATGCATATGTCACCTCAACTAGAACAAAAGCTGTACTAAGTTGTTCGAATTCATTAAATTATTACATTATATAAGTTTTTTTCTTTTCTTGTCCATAAAGTAGGAAAAGATATATGCAACCCAGCGCAGACCAGGCCTAAGACAAAATGTGAATAAGAATCTATATATATGTGTATACATGTTTACCTTGTGATGAGGTGCGTGATTGTCTAATATTCAAATAAACGTCAAAGTTTCATTCAATTTCAACACATATGTGCGTGTCTGTCTAGTCGAAATGACTTCTCATGAAGAAAGACTATTTATTTTTTTTCCAAATTATTACTATACAGATGATGATATTATTTCACAACAAATATTATTAATCATTTATCACGGGAATGTAGGCACATGAGTCATGGAATGTAATATACATGAAACACAACCCGCGTTGTTGCATTGAGTCAACTCAATAATTTTCAATTAACAAATAAAGTAGAAAGACGAAAGGATGAGTGGGTTGTCAAATATTGGGGCAGAGCATGAAGAACGTAACAAGGACTTTAATTTGCAAAACAAAATTCAATTGGAGGTGCGATACGCTGTCTCTATGCATGATTTTCTTTGTACAAATTAAACTAAAGTCTAGTTAGGCACACATGCAATAATACCCAAACCATGCAAAATTGAAGAAAGATAATAATTAATGTGAATTCATTTTTAAGTTACAAAATCGTCTAAGCCTACCATCATAATTATCTAAAGTGATAAATAGCCACCAAGTATAATTTGTCATGATTTAAAGTCTGGAGCTTAGCATTATGGACAAAATTCGCCTAAAAAGACAACTCAGTACTTTCTTTTTTAGTGTACGGTTTTAATTACTTGAGTATATCCAGAGAGGTTAATTAACTTACTGTGATGGAGTTGTGCATGATGACAATATATATGTACAACAAAATCTCCAACACTATATAGATATGCCTCTAATCACTATACAAACTTTTACTAATGAGTTAAGTACAATGAAAAAGAGCATGAATTATGAGAAAAGAAACAAATAATAATAATAATTAAGGATTGATATTCAGCATATAGATAGAGGATGGGAGGGTTCGTTGGTTGGTTGTTGCTAGTTGTCAAAAGAGATGATGTAATGGGAGGTAGATTAAAGAGAGAATAGCACAAAGGGGGTTGTCGTTTTGGAATGTTGCTCTTAAATTAGAGCACATGGGAACAAGGCTGTCTAGGTTAGGGTATGGTTTGTGTGCATTAGGTGGGGAAATATGCTGTGGTTGACCCAAACAATGGGGTACCCACCCTTCCCTAATCTTGTCGTAATACCACCAAGACACTTTGGGGCCATGTGCGCCTCCATTGGGTCCTACACTTATTTATAACTCATAAGCCAGATCCATCCATTTTATACCACATATCAATCACAATTCTTATTGCATTCCTTCTCATCTTAATTAACAACACCAATGCTACGTGCTTAGTAAATACTATTATTTTTTACTAATATTTGGCTAACAATAATTGATATTCATATTTATAAAAATTTTACACACACACATATATAAATTAACATAATGCAATTTATATCTATATTTTTCAAAATTTATATATACACATAAATTAATAAAATTTATATACTAAAAATAATTTAATTTTTAAACTGATTAAATAATAATAAAAAATACTAAAAATTACTAACATCCAAGAGTTTTTCATATAACAATATCCAAAATCATTACATAATAAGTTTATATCTTTATCCTATGTCCTTTTCAATTTGGTTCTTTATCCTGTCAATTCATTTCACTTCACCACTAAATCCAATTGTTTTTTGTGTGTAAATAAAAGTTTTTGATCATGTATTCATAGTATAAATTTATAGTGTTGTTTAAAGAAATGCTCATAACTAAGGTAAAACCAAAAGGCGAAAGAAGTATAATTTGTAAGTATAATATTAGGTAACGTTTAAGTCAAATAATTATGTAAATGCGATAATATATATTATTAAATTGCTAAATATATAGTAAATGATAAATTGATAACAGTTAGAGAAAATTCCACTCTATTCTCTTGAGAGATACTAAAATGATATTTTTTTTCTTTCTATTTGTAAAATATACATTTTCCTCCCTTATAACTTAAAAAAATTCTCTTTCTTAATCCATTTTAAAATTTTTTTTGTGTTACCTAATTTTAATTTTATCCATTTTTCAAGAAAAAATAAATTATTATTTAATATTAAATTAATAGTAAAATATAAAAATAATTATTAACAAAAATTTTGGTAAAATCACAATTTAATAATTAAAAAATTATTGAAGGATATCTTAGAAAAAATAATTTAATTATTAATTTTTTATATTTTAGTAAAAATATAATTTAATCAATAAAAAATAATTTATTAAAAGGGTATTTTGGTAAGCAAAATTTAATGACAAAAAATAAAATTTTTGCTAAAAGGTATTTTTGTAAAAAATAATTTATTTTTCTTAAAAAATGAACAAAGTTAACATTAGTTAACACAAAAAATTTAAAATAGATTAAAGAGGAGGTTTTTTAAAAGTTATAAAGAAAGGAAATGTGCATTTTATAAATAAAAAAAGAGAATGTCATTTTAACATCTCTCAAAGGAGAATAAATTTTTTTCTAATAGTTATTCATTCTAAAGTCAATTAAGGTCACAATCTTCATAAAAAGTATTGACTAATAAAAGCTTAACAAAAAGAATTGAATTCAAATTAAAGACTTCTTGTTTGTTGCATTATTCTATCTTATCAGTTACTGGGTCAATTCTTATTGATAGAAATGGATGGGAGGATGAATATAACTAAATTATTCGTTCATAATTAAGTGAACAACTTAGATGTAACTAATTAATTATTAATTTTAAAGTTGTTTATTAATATTATTTTTTTCATGCGATCTTATATATTTGAACAATTGAACCCTATGAAATAGTAAGAAAGAAGAAAGCAAATTTTTCTCTTATATTAGATCACTTGTGTAATTGATTGATGAATCATTTAATAAAAATAATAATTAATTGTAAATTACACATAGAAAATTATAATTGCAATTTGTCTTATAATTTTTTTTAAAAAAGAACTCAGTGTTAAAGAATAGATTTTTTTTTAAAGTTAGGAGAAAGATTCAAATTTGAAATCTCTAAATGAAGATAGAAAGACTATACTATTTAAATTATAATTCGTTGGCAAAAAATAAAACTCATTACAGATGAAAAAAACAAATAAAAAAATAAATAAAGTGCTGAACAAAATAAAAAATAAACTAGAGTACTTAA
>NC_029794.2:8333239-8341888 GCF_000816755.2 Arachis ipaensis | reverse complement strand
CTTCGGAAAAAAAAAATACCAAATAAGTTCCTAAAGATTTGGAATTCTAGACTTATATATTCCAAAAATAATTTATAATATTAGTCATGATTCCTTCAATCCTTTTATTAGGGACATATATAACTTAATTGTTGTGATTTTGTAAGGATTAGTTTTTTTTTTCTCCCAAAATCTATAATCTATTGTAAAAATTTGTTAATGACTTACCTAATATTTTTTTTCCCTTAAGAACTTATGAGTTCATTTCAAAAATTTTTAAAATCCTATTTATTTTATATATATTTTAAGATTTTCAAAGATTTTTAAAATTCGATCCATGTTCATGTATATAGCCAAAGAATTGTTGGACAACATGAAAAATGTAACATCTAATTTTTAGTACGTCATTATCGTACCAAAAGTGAGGCATTACTGACCTGTTTTTCATATTTACTATTTAATACTGAGCCTTTAGTTCGATTTCACGTTTCAATTTTTAGGAAAAAGCTGAAAAGTTTTGTTTCTATTAATTAAAATCATATATTAAAGATCTCCAAGCAATACTAGTCACATAGTTATTAATAATAATAAATATCATACAAAAGAATTCAAATGAAACTTAGATACAACTCCTATCCCTCTGTATAAAATAAAATCTTAACTAACAAAGGTGGGAATTCTAGGAAAGTGACTCAACACATAAACTTAACTCAAATAAGACTAATAATCGCACCGCAGCTTCAAACTGAGTCTTTAAACCTGTGTCACTGAAAGGGTGAAAGATTTTGGGGTGAGAACAAACTACACGTTCTCAGTAGGGAATGGAAATGCCGTAAGAGTAATGAAATAAAATGCAAATAATTAACTTTACTCAATAAAACCATATTTTTATCAAACCTTTTGAAAATACTTTTTACTATTACTTTATATAATTAATGACCTTTTTTAAATTTTCCGAAGTTAAGACAAATCTCAATCACAACCTCAGTTCTCAGTCACCTTAATACACCAACTAATAGCACAGGAAACAGATTAACACACAAATAAATAGCAATAAGACAAACAGCACAATCACAGAGAGACAAGATAAGCAAACACAATCAAATGCAAATGCACAAACAATGATGATGCATGTCTAGTCCTGTCGCAGGTAATGAGCTCATTTGTCGGTTTCAACCCGCACCCGACGCAATCCGACTCGCAAGTCAGATAAGGCATTCCAGCGGCATCATCTCTGCAAGTTTTTACTTCTTGCAGGCGCTGATTCTCCAGTTGAAGTATGCCGAACATGACCTCTGCAAGTACTTGCAGGCGCTGATTCTCTAGTTGAAGTATGTGCCACTTTCTCCTGGAAGCCATTCCATACACACGGACATCCCCGCACAATCATTCACACACAAAGCCCACGGCCTCCAGTGAGCGTTACGTATCGCCGTCATCACTGAGCCGTCTGTATTGTGTCAAGTGAGCGTTACGTATCGCCGTCCTCACTAGACACTTGGCACTAAAGCCTAACAACACTCAATATCTTTTCAGTCACTGTTCTCTGCTCTTTTGTGTCAGAGGTCCCTTTACTTAATAAACCGAATTCAAGTCATTTTTATTTAAAACCAACACCTCTCTTTATAACCTTTCCAAATCTCCGAAACCACTTTACTTACAACAAGTTCTTCTTTCATACAAAAACCAGTTCTTTCTTAACCATGATTTTTCCAACCCAACTTCAAAACCATTTCAAGTTTAAACCTCTTTAAAAGAAACATTTATTAAGTAAATCTCACGGTAGGGTCTCGAAACTTTAGGGAGGACGACAGTCAAACTCAAAACATAAAGTTTTTCTTAATAAATCAAACCCAAACGTAAATCTTTTCTTAATAAATCAAAAGCCAAATAATACAATTTTTCAAGTCCAACCTTTTTCTAAATATTTCAAACAAAGTCAAGTTTCATAATAAAAATTTGATAGCATCTCCCCTAAAACTCAGACTTTGCTACCCTTTTCGGGTTCCAACCGAACCATTCTCAACCTCTTTTCAAACATTTCCAAAATCAGAAATCATTTTCAAATCTCAGTTCAATACCAACAAATTAAACCGACTTTCCAAATCAACAATCAAAATTCTCAACATTTCTAAACAATCAAGAAATCAAATACATATTCATCACATTCAGTCACAAATATAATTCAAACTTATCATTCAATCATTCCAAACAATAATAAATTATTTACAAATATCCACTAGACTTCCATGGCATTCATAAATTTAAAACAGTTAATTTCAACATGAAATTTTCTACCTTCGTACGAAATCAGAATCAACAAAAATTTTGGAGAAGCTTTCTGACCGAGCTGCTGAAGAAGAAAATGTATGTGCCTCCTAGAACTCCAATTGGCCGAACTCAAGGGGAAGAGGAGCTACGTCACCGTCAACTTCTACCGAAAAAAAGTAACGCCAACGTATAGAGGAGGAGGATACTAATAGCAATTGAGATAGAATAAGGAATTGGAAGCATGGGAGGGTTCTCATGCATTGATGCAGAAAATAGAATTGGAAAAGGAGAAAGAGACTTGAGCCGTGGAAGTGGACGTGGAAGTGGAAGTGAAAGGGGTGAGACTGAAACTAATTCATTGCAATTGTAACTACTGTATTGAATAATAAAGTAATACAATTTATATATAGTGAAGTTACCAATAGAGACTAACTAATTTCCTTATATTCATTCACAGTCCCCTAAGACTTAGTAATGGGTTGAAGAACCACTCTAAATTTGTCTCAAAATTTGTAAAATAGAGATGATGAGAGAGGTTTGGTGAAAATATCCCCAATATGATCTATAGAGGGTATATGGAGGACATAGAGTTATTTTTGATTCACCATCTCTCTTAGGCAGTGAAGGTCAATTTCCATGTATTTGCACCTAGTATGAAGGACCGGGTTAGCCGCTAATGAGCAAGCACTTTGATTATCACAATAAATAGTAGGTGCTATTAATTGTGGAATTTGAAACTCCTTTAGAAGATACTGTATAGACACTAGTTCTGACTGAGATGCTTCCATGCTTCTGTACTCTGCCTCAGTGCTACTGTGACTAACTTTGGCTTGCTTATTGCTTCTCCATGATACCAAATTGCTTCCTAAGTATACACATTAACCAGTAATCGAGTTCCTGTCCTCCAAATCCCCTGCCCAGTCTGCATCTGTGAATGCAAGTAGTCTCAAGTCAGCACATTTTTAAAATTTAATACCTGCTGATACTGTACCTGCAATATATCTGAGGATGCGTTTGACAGCTTTTCAGTGCTCAATTGTTGGAGAGTGCATGTATTGAGAGACCTTGTTCACAGAGAAAGCAAGATCTGGTCTTGAAATAGTCAAATACTGAAGTGATGCAACAATTTCTCTATACAATTTTGGATCCTGAAAATACTCAGCACCATTTGATGTAAGCTTCAAGGTTGAGATCATAGGGTAGGAATTGAATTTGCAGTGTCCATTTTGGCTTTTTTGTAACAGATCTCAAGCATACTTTTGTTGAGAAACTAGAATGGATCCATCTGTTAAATAGGAGAATTCTAACCCAAGAAAATAACTGAGTTTTCCAAGATCTTTAAGCGGAAAAATTTTATTGAGATTAGAGATAAGTTTGTCTATTTCACCAGGGTCACTTCCAGTGACAACAATATCATCTACATAGGCTATGAGAAAGGTAGTAGATGTATTAGTGTGTTTAACAAACAATGAAATATCACTTTTGGTTCTAGTGAAATCAAACTGTAATAACGTAGCAGTCAATGTATTGAACCAAGCTCTTGGAGCTTGCTTTAATCCATAGATTGCTTTGTTCAAATTACAAACCTGTGATGCATTTCCAAATTAGTAATCCGCTGGTAGAGACATGTATACCTCTTCTTCAAGAATACCATTCAAAAAGGCATTATCAAAATCAAATTACCTTAGTGTCCATCCACGTGATAGAGCTATAGTAATTACAATTCTCACAGTAGTAGATCTCACAACTGGACTGTATATTTGGCTGTAATCTATGCCTTCAACCTGCAAAGAACCCTTCGCAACTAACCTAACTTTGTACCTGATGATGTTGCCTAATGGATCCTTTTTTTATAGCAAATACCCATTTAGAATCAATAACAGTTTTTTGCTTTGGTGGTTCAACTAAATTTCAGGTGTTACATCTTACTAAAGCCTGGATTTCAGCATCCATTATATTTTTTCAGTGTTTTACACTGAAGAGCTTGTTTAACATTCTTTGGGGTATTGTTAATCAAATCATAAGGTTCTACTGAAGTTATAGCTAATGCTTGAGGTCTATTGTTTCTGATTTTTTATCTTGTGAGCATATTGTGAGTATTATAAAATGTAGTAGAACTAGTATTTGTAGCATTTTCAAAAGGTAGACAGATTTTAAAGTCTGAAATTGGGATGAAAGAATTCTGATTGAGGCTAGTACTAGAAGAGGTATGCTCAGTAATTTGAGTGTCAGGGCAAGTAGTTGATGAGGGAGAATCTAAGATATCTAGGGGAGATAGAATTTAGAAAGGGTTAGAAGTCTTGGGTGAAGTGTTGAATGTAAAAGCTGGCAGATCTTTAACTGTATCATGGTTCACTACTAAATTTTTATTCTGAAATAGAGAATTGTAAGAAAATTCAGTTTCATCAAATATCACATGTCTTGAATAGTGAATTTTTTCATCTTTAGTCATGCACTTATAACCCCTGTAGTTACTATCATAGCCAAGAAATAAGCACTTTTCTGATTTAAAAGCAAACTTTACTTTGTTAGAAGATCTTAAATAAGGAAAGCAAGTACATCCAAATATTTTAAAGTTTTTATAATCTGGTAATTTTTCAAATAAAGTTTCAAAAGGTGATTTATTTTCTAATGCAGAATTTGGTAATCTATTGATGATATATACTGCTGATAGAAAGGAATCTTCCCAAAATAACATTGGAATGTAGCAATAGCCAAAAGTGACAATCCTACTTCAGTTATATGCCTATCTCTACACTACCTTGTTGTTGATGTGTGTAGGGGCATGAGATTCTATGCATAATATCATGTTTAGTTAAAAATTGAGTGAAGGAGTGTGACATGAATTCCATACTTCTATCAATTTGCAAAGCCTTAATCTTCAATCCTGTTTGAGTTTTTATAAACACTTTATAATTTTTCAATGCTTGTAGTGACTAAGATTTATGAGTGAGTAAAAAAATAGTTATGTATTTTGTATGAGCATCTACAAATGAGATGTAGTATCTATATCCATTTCTAGACATCATAGAAGTTGGTCCCAAATATCAACAAAAACAAGGTCTAATGGTGCTGTATAGACTGATTCAGATTTTGTAAAAGGCAATTAATGCATTTTTTTCATATCACAAAATTCACATATTTGAACAAAATTAGAATCAAATTGAGCAGAAACTCCACATGTTTTCAAGACAGAAAGTACAGTTTTTATTGAACTGTGACCTAGGCGTTTATGCCAAAGGTCAAGTGTTACATTTTTGTTGCTTTGAGCTATAAATGCTTTCTTAATAAAAGAATCTATAATGCTATGCTTACAAGAAACATAATTATTCAAAGAACTATGCATTAAGGATTTATTAGGCACAGGAACAAACAAATTTTGAAAGGAGTATATGCCATTTTTAGTTTTGCCTTGGAGAAGAATTTCTTGAGAGTCCTTATCACGCACAATATAATTATAAGGCCAAAATTCAAAATAAACATGGTTATCTAAAGCAAATTGAGATACATTTAATAAATTCTGCGTGATTTCAAGGACATAAAGTAATTTATTTAAAAGAAACTTAATTTTACTGTCTTTATCACAAAAAATTGAAGTTCCTTGAGTTAGAATTTTCGTACCTTGACCATTACCTACAAACAATTGATCAGAATATGGAATTGAAGAATTGAAATTCAGTAAATTGAGTGAATCTGGTGTAACATGGTGGCGATAATTCTGAGGATTTGAGAAATAAGTTCTTGGTTGATGGAACTGTGATGATGGTGGTGATGGTTGTGTGTTAGAGTAGGAAAATGTAGATTGTGGTGATTGTGAGCTATTTCCATAAGCTTGAAAGTTAGGATCGAATCTATGGAAGAAAGTTTGAACCACATGACCTTAGCAACCACAAAGTTGACACTGAGGTCGATTACTTTGATTAGGAAAACGACCTCTTCTTCCAAATCTTCCCCCTCTTCCTCTTCGAAGAAAAGAATCTCTCTGAGATTGAATGGTATACAGTGATGGTGCTTGTGCCAAATTTGCCATCGGGATGCCACCTTGTGGTTTCTTGTATCTTTCCAACGTAACATATCATCATAGGCTTGAAGGAAAGACTCGACTTCAGGCACGTTTTAGGTTGATAATTTTGACATTACAGAAGTGATAAAGACGGTATACTCCTCAGGTAAACCATAAAAAATTGCTGAGATATGGTCATCTTGTTGAATTTGATATCCAATGGATTGTAGAGAGTCAATAAGATCCTGGATTTGTGAGAGATAATCTAGTATCGATCCAATTTTTTTTACTGATTTCAGTTGAACTTTTAAGTTTTGAATTTTTGTGGCAGAGGTCTTAGCAAAATAGTCATTGAGTACATTCCAAATCTCATAAAATTGATGACATTGAAGGATCTTGTTCTTGAAGGATTTTGTGACTGATGCAAGAGCCCAAGTTGATAGAGTAAGATCATCTAATCTCTATTGTTTGAAGGTTTTAGTTTCTATTTTAGTCTTCTTGGCAGCATCTTCTTCATATTGTTGTGGAATCTTGCTTTGGTACAAGTGATCTTCAAGACTTAAACTCTGAATTGTAAGCAAAGCTTGGTATCTCCATGTATTATAATTGTTGTGATCCAACTTCTTAAAAATTGGGGAGATCGATCTCTTAGTTGAAGATTCTGATAGAGTAATTGACATTATGAAACATCAAATTGAAGAAATCAACAAAGGGGGAAAATAAAATTGGGGCAAAAATTGGGACAAAAAAAATTGGAGAAAAAAATTAAAAGAAAATAAAAGATGAATCCGAATTTAAAGAGAAGCAAGATCTTAGACTCTGAATACCATAATAACAATTGAGATAGAATAAGGAATTGGAAGAATGAGAGTGTTCTCATGTATTGATGCAAAAAATAAAATTGAAAAAGGAGAAGGAGACTTGAGGCGTGAAAGTGAGAGTAAAAGGGTGAGACTGAAACTAATTCATAAAATATTAGTTAAATAAACTCAGTTAAAAAAATATTTTTTTATAATTATATTATTTGATTGTACAAAAACATTAATTCTAAATGAGTGTGAGCAATAATTAATCACATTATGTGTGTAAATAATGTGTGAGAAACTATTTTTTCATATTCTTTTGTATATAGTGCAAGTAAATTTGAAGTTAAGAAATGAGTGAAATTGCTCTTGCTATATATCCAGCCAGTGTGTATATCTCCTAAAATTAAATTTGAATTGCCTAACTAGCATGCATTGACAATCATTTTGTTTTTGAAGAAACATCTATCATCTCTGGGGCAATTATTTAAGAGTCTGATTTAACTGTTAAAGGTACGACATGGTAGAAGCTAAACATTGGAGTGTGATCATTCTTTGCCTTAGTAGACTTACATGGCTAAATTTGAATAGACAAAATCAAACTGAGAAACAAAAATTTGAAATTGTATGCTTTATTAAACTGATCAAGTGTGTGACAACGCATGCATATAAACATGCACATGCACATTCCATACGCAGTCAAATGTCAGACATCACTTATAAAGCAAATGCCAATGTTACTTGTAAAATATATATCTAAGTATTAAGTCATCTACATCATCCACCAATTGAGCTATAGAGAGAACATTCATGGGGCTGCCCAATTGAGTTTCATGTAATATTTTACTTTAAATGTAAAATAGATGTTACTATTCAATAAAACCATCAAATCAATGTTTAGATCCTTCAATTTTCAAAGCTGACCATAGCTAGCTACCGTGTTTGGTAACTAAGAGCATTTATAAGATAAGTAAGGACAATAATAAGAAATATATGTACACCAACTTCTAAATATATAAAAACCTAGCTGTCTTTTGTAGGTTTTTAGTACGTGCAGTGGGTCTTTGAGGATTTTTTTTGTAGTCTTATAATTTTTGCGTTTTTTAATTATTCTCACCTACCATTATCATGATATTTGAAGAAAGCAATAGAAACTTGATTATCACGAGATTTGAAAAAAGCAATAGAAACTTGATTCGGGTGAAGTATTATAAAAATAGATTAAGTAAAGAAAAATTAAGAGGAGAAATTAAGAATAGATAAATTTGTGAGAAAAATATTTTTTTTATTAGCAAATACGTAACATAAGAATTGGGACATGGTGGTGGAGAATAAGTATTGAGATCTTCACTAATATCATAAAAGAATGAATAAGCTCTTTTAAAGTTGGTCAGGATTAAGTAGAATTTGATATATTGGGTATTCTATGAATTTTATGAATTTTTTTTGTTTGAATTTGATGAACAAAATGAAGAATAATAATCATAATTAAAAGAGAGCAAAAAATATAGATGATTTCTCAAGTTTTAGAAAAAAAAAATCTTTCTTGAGAATAATGGACTGAAGTCTTTTATAGTCTAAAGTCATCTTGAA
>NC_029794.2:8332137-8333221 GCF_000816755.2 Arachis ipaensis | reverse complement strand
TAGAATATATTTTTGGTTATTTCTATCATTTTAAATTTTTTTAACTAAAAATGAATATAAGAAACAAGTTAATCTTCACAAATTAAGGTAGTAATTCTGACACTATTTTAGGTCTTTCATATCAAAGAAATATTCAAGTAAAAAAGTATTTATGGCATATAATATTAATGAAAAAATATTTAGTTTGGTTTATTTTTAGTTAGATGACATTCTTTGCCCATCAAATTTAACCAATTCACTTTTCAATTTAATTTTCACTTAAAAAAATTTAACTCCTTAAAAAATATTTATGACATGTAATATTAATGAAAGGATATTTTTTTATTTTTCTTTCCAACAATATTCATTGTCATGTATATATGTCTCTTATATAGCAGTAAAATTTCTAAAACTTCTCACTATCTTATTGCAAATGCAGGTAATGCAACTAGCGGCGGTTTTTAAAATTTCCTAAGCTTTTCCATTTTTACTCTTTTTTTTTTCATAGTAGTTAATTTTAATATATACATAATATTTTTGTATTTACATCTATTGGGCTGATTGTAATTTTCTTTTAAAAAAAGAAAGTTACCTTTAAATGACAATATATATGTAAACCCAATAAAAGTTATGATATCTTTAAATGACAATATATATGTAAACCCAATAAAATTTATTAATTAACAGACCATCACGGTACAGCATACATATATCTTGGATTATTTAAAAAAAAAAAAAACATAAAGAGAGTTGTATGTGGCAGAAAGAAGTTTTGGAATTATTAGAAACAAATAATTGATTACAATGATATAGACTTGAGAAAAAGCCAGGAAAAATAATTGGCAATAATTGGCTCCAATATAAGAGTTAATATTATATATATATTTTCTGTCGTAGCTACTATTTGTCCACTTTGAACATATAGAAGAAACTTGAAAAGTTATGAAAAAAGATATAGTTGGTAAGAGAGACTAATTTAAAGAAGCTATAATTAAGAGCGAATGAAGGGATATACACATATGATTTGGGTAGCAAATCTCTGACCATCATATCTCATATCTCTTATTTGTGATTACAGTCATTGTTTAAAAATTACTCGTCAACT
>NC_029794.2:8330554-8331957 GCF_000816755.2 Arachis ipaensis | reverse complement strand
TGAGGATATGCAGCCACTTGTCTTTCTAAATTTGGCATGTTATCAGTAGTCTTCGCATTTAATAGCTCTTTTCTTTATATAAATATATCACATACATAACTTTTTGACCTTTTTATAAATTAAAATAGAAGGGTACGTTGTAATTTGTAAATAAAGGATTCAATTCAAATCCATAAGTGTATGTGCTGCTTTTGAAAAGATTTTCATCAATCTTGCTAAATTAATGATGATAATAGGATTGCCATTTTTCTTCTTCAAATATATATGTTGTTATCAAGAAAATGCGCACTTACTAGGAAGAGGATCAATTGGATAAAATAAATTTAAAAAAAGGGGGGCTAAAGTCCAATTTCACTATCGAATAGCACGCGGTTGCGCATGCATTAACCATTACCAAAAGATATGTAAACAAGTACATATCTCTCGAATCAAATCAGATGTTAGCGACGCAATACTTTGTGAGTTGACACAAGAAAAATTTCTTCAAAGTACAAAGGTAATAAGAAGCTTGAGCTAGAATTTATATATTTTATTTTGCTTTTCAAACCAAGAAATAAAATGCATATTTTCTTTATTTCATGGTTTTGCCGCTTTGATATCACATATAGATCAATCAGTAAGACATTGATACATCATTCATGTTGGACAAATGTAAAGAATAACATTATTACGAGAAATTCAAATGGTTATCAAATCTTCAGCTAAGATCAGAAAGTCTAAATAACCAATATTTTATTTTCACTCTCTTTCTTTCACAAAAATGGAAGAGATCATCATACTTTGTTCGTTGCACTTATTGCCGTTTTCCTTTATATTATCTAAAATGTTGACTATAAAATGTTGGTTATAAAATTGAATGCATATTGACCACAACACTATATATTGGTTATATAATAAGGTGCATGTTATGATGGTTATTATTATTGTAGTTATATTAACTATGCAATTTTGAAAAATATTTGAAAACCGTTATTAAAGTTAAAATAATACTTTTTTAATATTTAAAAACATTTTTTAATTAAAAAAACTATTATAAAAATGTAAAAAGGTATTATTAAACTACTCTTTTACCTTAGCCCATGACAACAATAAAGAAGTCTCATGGTGCACAAATTCAGCCCAACAGAATACACAAATTCAATTACAATTTTAGTTTTTATTATCTTATCTTTATATTATTTTCTTATCTTATCTTATCTTTACTTTTATCTTTTGTAGATAATGCTTTATATATATTTAGTTTTACCTTCACAATTCAATTTAATCAATCAACAATTAATAAAACTTCTTCAGTTCTTATTTTCCTATTCTTTCATAATTTTATTAGGTATAATACTAATTTTAGCAATAATTTTTAAATATTATCAAAATTTTATATAACTACTCTAACTACCAAATTATCC
>NC_029794.2:8328510-8330537 GCF_000816755.2 Arachis ipaensis | reverse complement strand
TAGAGAATTAGTAAAATTTATTATTTTTAACTAGTAGTTAGTTATTAATATTTAAATACACTATTTGATTATTAGATTAAAATAGTGAGGCTGATAAACAAGAAATTCTCTAGTTTTTGTGTTTGTAGTTTGATCCTTTCATTATGAAGGATATCCCGGATTTCATAAAATGAATCCATTCAATCATTTAGCTTCTTTTGTTGGTCGAGTTTGTCCTTTTGCGGCACATTGGCCTTGTTGCATCAACTCATGCCTACTGAGCGAGCTGCAGTCGCGGATAACTTGTTTGTTTACCATTTTAACCCTCTCTCAAAATATGCATGATTTTTAATTTACATTAAACAAACTCTTGATGCGTTCATCATTCTTCAATATAATCATATATCATCATCGTGCACCAGAATAATTCTTATTCATCATCGGATTATGGATGGCCAATCACCACAAAATCCTTACTCCTTCTCCTAATATGGGGTCTCATCAGGATTATTATAATCACATGCGTGGCGATTATTTTATTCCATAAATGGAGTATCATGAGGGAGTAAGAATAGTAACAACGTCACAGGTTGTAGAAGAATAGGCTAAAAACAAACCATAACATAATTAAACAACACTTTTATTCCAAAAAATTATAATATGTCTTTGTAATTGGATATTCTCAAATGAGTTATGAATAATGTAATTTTTATAATTTATATTAAAAAATTATTTAAATGCCGTGTTTTATAAATTGTTAGTCGATAATATATAATAGGCTATAGAAGATATAATTAATACACAAAATGAATGTAATTAAAATAAAAAAAAAATTTACCGACTGCTTGATCATCAATAAAATTAATTAATAAAAATTAATTTTTGATATACTACCGATGACTTATTCATTAGTAAATGTAAATTTTCTTTTTTATTAAAAAGTAATTTTTTACTAGGTGTCAGTAAATACAAATTTTTTTTATCTGTTTGCAACACATTTATTATTAACAGAATAATTATTTTAATATTATCGACAGCTCAATCATAAATTAAATAAGTCAAGTTTTCTAACGAACTATTTACCTACGCACTTTTATCAACGGTTAGACGATTAATCCGTTAACAAAAATAATTACTAATGTCGAAACCATCGGTAATATCAAAATATCTTATGGTATCTAGTAGATACATATGATCAAATAGTTATACAGATCAGTTTCTTTAACATTGTCATAAAAAATGTAATGTAAACCCACAATTTCACGGACCGTTTCTTCTTTGGGATTAGTTTATCAGTTTATCTTCTCTTCCTTGTGGATTAATGTTTTAACCACGCTTGACATAAATTAAAAATTAGACATCAACATACTTAGCTTCAATTCTAGAAAAAATAAAATATTTAGTCCATGGGAATTATGGAAAGTACATATATATAACCAGCATTTGAACATTATATTATATCCATTATTGTGTTAGGGGGAAGGAGGGGATAAGTTTTGCGTTAAGACAACATAATGTATTGTTTTTTTACATAATTAAAGGTCATAGAATCACTTACTAACCCAGTAATTTGAGTTGTTAAATAAATAAAAATATATGAATAATTTTATATTAAACAAATTTACTCATGTAAAAGGTTTATATTTTATTTGAAAAAAAGGTGTATGATGAGATATGAAAAATTATTGAATTCCTAACATTATTTTGTCATAAAATTATTTATCTCAAAATAAAGAGTGTTTGATTAAAGATGTAAGAATTTACATAATAAAAAAAATTTTAATTTCATTGCATTATTATTATTATCTATTCCGAAAAGAATCCTATTCCAGCCTCCCATGCATGTCTTTTGAAGTGATTAGCATATGATATATATATTCATCAAATCATTTATTTTAAAATCTTAAATTAATAAATAAAAATATATAAATAATTGTATATTTAACATTTTGTATATAAATTTTTTTATTTATCTTATATCAAAATTTCTTTAGAAATAACAAAAATGGAATTTTAATATTTTTTTAGTTATTAAATATTGATACTAT